>NW_009714379.1:4950-9912 GCF_000703405.1 Apaloderma vittatum
TTCTTCCTCTAGTAGGCTGGGAATTCCTTTTGTGGGGTTTTTTTTTGTTTGCTTTTTTTTTTTTTACTTTCATAGAATCATGAAAGCAAGTTGGAAAGGACCTTAAAGGCCATCTAGTTCCAACCCCTCTGTCACGGGCAGGGACACCTTCCACTCGACCAGGTTGCTCAAAACCCCTTTCAATCTGGCCTTGAACATGTCCCTCTTGAGTGATCTGACAGATTCTGAATCATTAAACAGAGAGAGAGATTCAGAAAAACCTATTTTTCACAGGAACTCTCATACACAGATGCAGCTTCTGCAAGTTTGGGGTTTTATTTGATCAAATGCCTCTGATTTTCTGGTAAGCAGTATGTAACTACCTTTTAACAGTATGAGTAATGCTGGTTATGCTTATAAGATGTTGTTCCACACATGACATGATATATGCTATTTAAACCTTGACTAGTGGTACTTTCTCCAAAGGGATACAAACAGTATTTAAAAATACAAAGAGATCCTTTGTATTTTCATAGTCAGAAAAATGCTGATTCACACATGATCTTTGCACAACTTCATTTGGTGAAGTTCTTTTGCCTTTTTTTTTTCTTAAATAAAGACTATTTTAGAAAATAGTGAGAGACAGACCCATTCTCTGTTACACAGGGAATAACAATCACACTCCTTTCCACTGCTAGGAAAGACTTGGTATTTCTGGATTAAAGAGACAGTGTCTTGCTTACCAACTGATTTCATAAATCTATATACCATTCCTTTGGAGTAGCTTAGATTTCTCAGAAGGATTGGAAAAGAACCATGTTTAAACCTTATTTAGAAGGTATGGGTTAGAACATCCTCCTCAGAAGTAGGATGTGTAATTTTTCGAACTGAAGTACTACATAAAATCAGGAAAAATTTCCTACTCCCTTAGTATGTTCTGAGTAGGTGTACTGTGTAAATATATTTAGAGGAGAGCTTATTGTGAGAATCATAAAATCTTCAGAATAAAAAATGTCTATACCGAAGTTTTCAGAGAAATGGAGCAAGAGGTGCCCCCAAAACGTTTTATCAATAAAGGTGAAATATTTGTGTTGGTTGAGATGACTAAGGAAATTCCCATTTGAAATGTTTTGATTAAGTTAAGGACCGAGGAGAAAATTAGACATTTTTTTAACATTTTGCAAATGAGTCAAGTGATGTTAGAAGTGTGGTTGTCTCCTCTAGACTCCATGGACCAGGATTCTCCTGTGTGGCCACTAGAGCCCATCTCAGTGACAATGATTCTGGAGTCCCTACCCAAGCTGAGGCATGTGGTTTCGTGCTTGCAGATTCAGCCAGTAGCAAAGCTGAACGTGTACACCAGAGACACACAAAAAAGCTCAGACAATACTGATACAGCCACAACTGTGGTTACACAGACGTCCACAGACTAGGTGCTGCTTTCAACAGCACCCACATACAGTACTCAGATTTAATAAGAAGATACAAGAAGATATTACTGACTGCAGTGATCAAGCGTAAGGCCCATCCATACAAGTGTGCGAACTGACACTGTTTTACATGTGACAAACCCCTTTTACACCACTTTCTGTCCACCCCCACCCTTTGCACCTCTCTGCACTCCCTTCTCCTCCATGTCCCCTCATGGGTTTGTACAACTCTTATCAGTTCCTGTACCTCTTCTACTCTGTGTCTCACCTGGTTTACAATTTTATCAGTTACAAAGTCCAGGTTGATCTCCCTGGAAGTGGTGCTGTCATTTCTGGATAGACCATCAATCAGTGTGAGTGGCAAGGTCTGTGTCTTTATATGGTCTCCATGAGTGTTTTATCAGGTCTGTATGTCTGTACATGCAGGTGTTTTGTTTCTGCTTTCCCCATTTTACCTTAGTTACTCAATTGACAAGATCCTTGATCAGAAACATGCTGGAGTAGACATTCTCACACTCCCATGTGTCTTGATCAATTACTGTGACTTGTTAGGGTTTTGTTTTGTTTTGTTTTTTTCATCAGTATCTTCCCTATCGTCTGTTAGTCAGGGTTGTGTCCTTGTGTCTTCTTATTTTTTTTTGTGACTTCCTCCTTCTCTTATTATCTCTTGTGGCAGTGAAAATGGATCTTGACCAGATACACTAAAAGGAGCAGACGTTCTCATTCCTCATACCCTAACAAGTTCCATGAAATGTGAGAAGACCCAACCTGGATTTAAGAATTTTGTTAGGTAACTTAAAGTTTGATACAAAACACTCAGCCGGATCACACTTCATGGTTATAGCTTAAATCTGATTGTATTTCAGTGTTTTCAAACTGACATATAGCTTTGTTCCTTTGAGACAGTAACACTTTGCATTTATAGAATGCCTTTCATCCAAAGATCTCAAAGGACTTTACTAGCAACAATAAAGCTTGAACTATTCAGTAATATGCTCTTTTCATTTTGGATATTTTTTTCACCCCTCCATCTCACTCAGGCTATTAAATTTATGTATGTTATTTTATTTTCCTTTGCAAGCTGCAGGACCTTAACTACTTGGCTTAGAGTTTATTTCTCTTTACAATATTAACTTTTCAGCATTAACTTTAATTACATTCATGCAAATACGCAAATACAATATAGAATACTCCTTCATTATTGTATTCTTTTCATCTTAAATCAATAATCTCAACTGGATAACAATAATAAAGAAATGGAAACTCAAAGAAATATTATAGGCAATACACAAAGAGTAAAAAGAGTGCCAGTGTGCTTATTCTGTTAAGACCAAGGAAAGGCAAAGGTAATCAGATTGCTGACTACAGTCTAGCCAAGGGTAATAATTCCCATTTCATCAGGTACATTTAAAAAACTATGTTTCACATTCCTCTAAAGCAGGTTTGCACATGTCACAGCACAAATTAGTGAAGTCTAAATTTCAGCTCAAGGCTCCATGTGCCATTTAATAGCTTACATTTGCTAACTTTAGCCAAAAAGCAGGCTTCCATCACGGACCCTTCATTTACATAAGAATGGGAAGTTAATTGTGCTACAGATATTCTGGCTTCCCCAAGGAATTCATTAGGCATGCTGAACTTGCTGAGAATATAACTTAGCTGTCATTTCTAGGAAATCATGGAAATTCAAGTTCAGAAACACCACCAATAGGAGTAAAATAAATTGCTTAATATTAATACGATTAAAAACTTTCTGGGCTTTGTCTGGAATACTTACCACACTCTCCTTCCTGGAGTTATTTTATGCATAGAAGTAGTTACTTGTAGTAACAATTTCTTCCCTTTTCAGTGCAGGAACTCAATCTGTTTTTGCTATTTGACAAGAGGATTTACAGTTATATTTACAGTTATATTTTCATGTGCACGTTATTGTGAGTAAGGAAGTACTCAGAGTATTTTTTAAAAAAGAGTAAAAATTATTCAAGACTTATATATTTACCCCGGAAGGTTTAAAAAAAAAAAAAGGTAGGGTGACATTTTATTTTCATATGCACGTTATTGTGAGTAAGGAAGTACTCAGAGTATTTTTTAAAAAAGAGTAAAAATTATTCAAGACTTATTTTAGTCATAAATAACAATATGAATTAGTTAAAATATAACAGTAAAGATATTCTTACAAATAACATGGGATCTCCATCAATAGATTGTCTTATAGATTGTTTTAGTTAATTCAATAAACACTACATTTTTAGAGATTTAAGTTTTTTGGTTTTTTTCTGGATAATGGAGAAACATTGTAATCATGTTATTATTGGTCTGTTTTGACAGAGGACAGATGAAGACAGGTGTTAACTAAGCATATCATGTGGCTTGTGGGCTTGCAAGGATGAAAGTCAAACCATCACATTTCATTTACCAGTGTACAGATAACTGTGGAACTATTCTGCTTGTTCACTACTAGCACATTCAAAAAGAAAAGAGCATACTGGAGAAATTTGGCATCCAGTTGTATATTCGATTACATTTAAATTGGAGATGTCATAGAGAGTTAAGTTCTGCGCTGTTTTATTAAAAAGAAATACACCCAAACACCAAAAGACATGTTCTCTGACAAGCAAGAAAAAAACCCCAAACTCTAAAAAATTCTATTAAAACATAATTTGCTTCCAAATAGGATTTAAACAAACTTATAATAAAACTGACACAAAAGGTAAACTTAATATTATGAAAATAAAATTTCTAAATTATTGTCCTTTCCAAGTTTTCCTCTAAAATTTGAACACATAAATACTAATATATTAAGCCAATGGGTTTAAATATATCACTGATATCTAAATATATATGACATTATCTAAATTAATAGAATCATAGAATCATAGAACAATTCAGGTTGGAAAAGTCCCTTGGGATCATCGAGTCCAACCATTAACTCTACACTACAAATTCACCCCTAAACCATATCGCTCAACACCACATCTAAGCGACACTTAAACACATCCAGGGATGAAGACTCAACCACCTCCCTGGGCAGTCTATTCCAGTGTCTGACCACTCTTTCTGTGAAGAATTTCTTCTTAATATCCAGCCTAAACCTGCCCTGTTGCAACTTGAAACCATTCCCCTGGTTCTGTTCCTAATTACCCGTGAGAAGAGACTAGCACCAACCTCTCTACAATGTCCTTTCAAGTAATTGTAGAATATGATGAGATCCTCCCTCAGCCTCCTCTTCGTCAAACTGAACAGACTCAGCTCCCTCAGTTGCTCCTCATAAGACCTATTCTTCAGGCCCTTCACCAGCTTTGTTGCCCTCTTCTGCACTCACTCCAACACCTCAATATCTCTCTTATACTGAGGTGACCAAAACTGAACACAATACTCAGGGTGCAGCCTCACCATTGTTGAGTACAGAGGGCGTTTGACACTGTCCCACATGACATCCTTGTCTCTAAAATGGAGAGACATGGATTTGACAGATGGACCAATCGGTGGATAAAGACTAGCTGGATGGTCGCACTCAAAGACTAGTGGTCAATGGCTCAATGTCCACATGGAG
>NW_009714380.1:0-34987 GCF_000703405.1 Apaloderma vittatum
AGGCCATCAGGTTTGTCAGGCACAATTTGCCATTGGTGAAGCCGGCCATCAAACAAGCCTCCTCTTCTCATTGCACGGACTTTTATTTTTCCCAACCGTGTGGACAGTTGGGAAAAATAAGCTTTCAGCTGAGGAACTGTTGATTCTTTCCAGCACATTCAGTGAGCAGCAAGGCTGCCTCTGGCTCTGTGTTTATACAGCACCTTCCACAGTAAGATGGCAGCTACAATTTGCGATATAATGTCCAGGTATTATAATAGTGAAAGAAGGCAGGAAAGGGAGGAGATGTTGTTCTCCAGTAGAAAGACAACCCACTGCTCTGTTGCACACCCAGCAGGGTCCCCGGGAGGATCTGTGATTGCAAGGAACCCCTTCCTAGTGTCACAGATTTTTTCTTCATGATTGAAGAAAATAAAATGATTTCCTACATGTGCCTCAGCACCATCTGCAGTTAATGGAGAAAAATTTATGGCTCTTTCATGCTGAACAAAGAGCTGCTGACTTGGTCTTCACCATATCTGGATTACCAGGCTGCAGGCTATGACTTCATTTGTCAAAATGCTTGATGATGTCAAAGGTGAGACCCGGTACAAGACCTTTGTTGGCTCTGATCATCAGGTGGGAGTTCTTTGGGAGACAGGCAATAGAACTGCATAATTCATGCCACACGTAGATGTGGCACTTCAGGGTATGGTAAATGGTCATGGTTGTGTTAGGTTGACGGCTGGACTTGATGATCTTAGAGGACTTTTCCAACCTTAATGATTCTGTGGTTTTATGGTCATAGTTTTAAGTCTCTTTTTTATCAACCACCCAACCAACTTTTCCACCTTTTCTGATTTGAAATCCTCTTCCTTGCTCTTTGCAGACGCGTGCACTCACCCACAAGACACACGACATTTCTGATTTACCTCTCTGACCTTACCGCAACTTTCTCTTACGCTGGGCAAATTTTTATCTCCCTCAATCATTTTTCATGAGTATCACTTCAAGAGGATGGCAATAACCATAGTTTATATCTAAAATAAATAAATAGTAGGGTTTCCAGAACTCTGGAAGAGAAAGTGCAGTTTTGCCAAGGCACTGTAAATAACTAAGTGGGAATTTAGTGCCTTTGACCTGGAGATTGTTTTTTCCTCCTCTGCAATTCTTCTGTCATGCCTGTATTCTGCTTTCGCTTTGAAAGGTGCTTCATTTTGTCTCTGTGCCTGGTCTTTTGTCTTTCATTGCACTATGATGCGATGTCAATCTGCTTCTCCTCAACATTCTTATAGCTGTGGTCTAGATATATAAATGCTCAACATTTTATATAAATATATGGATGTATTAATGATCGAAACCTAAGTTTCTGTTAAAGACTTTCAGAGAAAATAAGTTGATTGTGCATTTATAGAACTTACTTTCTAGAATTATTTTGTTAATTTTGTTGGACTTAGAAGCATTTGTCTAGTGTAAATGTATTCTGAGTTTTCATCTTAGTTCTCTTTTTGATAGAAATCCTCTGAATATGTGTCTGGCATCATGAAGTTGTTCTCTGCTCTGTTGCTGTCTCTTTCCAGTTTGATGTCTGTGAGAGGTCTCTGGTGAAACCAGGTTGCCTTTACTGCTTTTTGCATATTTGTTTTTGGGGAAATATTGAGAGGAGTAATGATCCAAATCACATTTATATAAATCATATAACTATCAGATTAGTTTAATAGAAGTTAGATATGAAAGAGAATCTTTCAGAGTGCAAATATAGAAATTACCATTTTTTTTTCCTTCTAGCCTACAGTTCTTAGGTATTAAGATATGTATAGCTTCCTTCTAAACTCTGTGCTTGTGTCCAGATTCACAAAGAATGAGGATTGGCATATTTTAGACATCTAACCTTGTATTCAGAGATCTCCACAGTGTAGTAACCTCTTAGTGAAATCACTCTAGAGAGAAAAGGGTAAAACTACAATTTTTGTTACACTGATGGAAAAGAATAGATCTTAGAATACTTTCATTTTTTTGGTTTTATATTCCAGATTATGTAACATTTTGCAACTCCTTATGTAGAGCTTGGTATAAATAGATGTTCTTAAGTATTAGATTTATTTCCATTTGTGCCTTTTCAAAGCTGTTCTCAATGCACGACATAGTCTTCACGTTTCTATTATCCTTTGCCTTCCATTATGACCATTTACTTAAGGAAATTCTATGTTGCATAACTACAATTCAGAGGCTTTGCAGCTAAAAGCTGTAAACTTCTAAGCAAAAAAAATGATAGTATATCCTTCTAAACTGACATTTAAAAAGATTCCCTTTGAAGACTGAAGCTGGATTTCAGTACTGAATACATACATTTTATTTATATATATATTCTTTGCTTTTCCATCTATGCTTTTTCTGTACTAGAGCAGAGCCCAAATACTGCTTTTCTTTCAGATATTGCAGTCAATTTTGTGAACAGATCTTCCCTTAAAACATTTTTATCAAAACGTGGACCTCTGTAGACCTTAATCCTGAGCCTGCTTGCAATTGCCCTGGAACATCACTGCCTTTCCAACCAATTCTTGGTTTCTATTTACCTTCTCAGGAACAACTCACAATTGAAGCAAACAAGTCAAGCTTTATATGAGACGTCAATACTCAGGCTATTGAATACTTTTTGCCTTTCTTAAACACAACCTTGTTTTGTGGTGGGTTTTTGGTTTTGTTTTTTTTTCTCTAGGAGCTACAAGAAACATAAATACTCAGGCAAACTGAAATGCAATCTAGAAATGATGTCTCAGCTTCCGAATCATTTGGGATCATGTGATTTAGTGGTTTTTTACATTCTTGCACTCACTGAGACAGTCTAGGATGGCCTCTGGAAAATCACTCTTGAGTCATCTTTTGCTCTCTGCGATCAGCGGTCAAAAGGTTCCTGCCCTTCAAAAACTTGTTCTTTGTTCCTCTCAGAGCTCTTTGGGGTTTGTATTAACATTTGGTTTATTCATTACTCTTTAAGGAAAATTTCAATGTTTCTGTCATCTGCTCTTATTTCGCAGTCATCTTGGGCAAGCTGTTTGTATGAGGGCTCTATGTTGTCTTTGGCAAGAGAAGGACGTGACACAAGTCCTAAAGACATTGTCAGACTTCACGTCCACCAGTGCAGGAACTGAGGTAGCATTTTTATAATTCCATCAGGATTGGAATCATAGAATCATTTAGGTTGGAAAAGACCTTTAAGATCATAAATTCCAACTGTTAACCCAGCACTGCCAGGGTTACCGTGTCCCTGAGCACCACACGTACATGGCTTTTAAATATCTCCAAGATGGTGACTCCACCACTGCCCTGGGCAGCCCGTACCAGGGCTTGACAACTCTATTGGTGACAAAATTGTTCCTAATGACCAATCTAAACCTCTCCTAGGACAACTGGAGGCCATTTCCTCCTGTCATAGAATCACAGAATGAGAGAATGTTAGGGATTGGAAGGGACCTCAAAAGATTATCTAATCCAGACCCCTGCCAGAGCAGGATCACCTACAGTAGGTCACACAGGAACGCGTCCAGGTGGGTTTTGAATGTGTCCAGAGAAGGAGATTCCACAACCTCCCTGAGTAGCCTGGGCCAGGGCTCTGGCACCCTCACAGGGAAAAAGTTTTTTCTAATATTTTTGTGGAACTTCCTATGTACCCATTGCCCCTTGTCCTGTCATTGGACATCCCTGAAAAGAGCCTGGCTCCATCCTCCTGACACTCCCCCTTGACGTATTTATAAACATGAATGAGGTCACCCCTCAGCCTCCTCTTCCCCAAGCTAAAGAGACCCAGCTCCTTTCCTCATCAGGGAGGTGTTCCGCTCCCTTAATGGCTTTGCCAAGGGGAAGTCATGCTTGACCAACCTGAGAGCCTTTTATGAAGACATAACCAGGTGGATGGATGGTGGCCATGCAGTGGATGTGGTCTGTCTGGATTTCAGGAAAGCATGTGACACCATCTCCCACAGCATCCTCATCGGTAAACTGAGGAAGTGTGGTCTTATCCCTTGTTCCTTGGGAGCAGAGTCCAACCTCACCTTGCTCCCCACTCCTGTCAGGGAGCTGCAGAGAGCAAGAAGGTCTCCCCTCAGCCTCCTCTGCTCCAGCTGAACAGCCCCAGGGCCCTCGGCTGCTCCTCAGCACACTTGGACTCCAGACCCTGCCCCAGCTTCATTCCTTTTCTCTGGACTCGCTGCAGCACCTCAGATCATTTCAGTTGTATACCCAGTTCCATGATCCCAGTCTGCCACCTCACCCGTGGCGATGTATCTGGAGATAACTTCATGTATCTCACATGCAAAATCCAGAGGGAGACATTAAGGTACTTCATAGAATCACAGAATGGCCTAGGCCGGAAGGGACCTTAGAGATCATTTTAATCCAGCCTTCCTGCCGCCAGGGACGCCACCTCTCGACTAGATCAGGCAACACATGGGAACCGAACAGGAATCGAACCCGCAACCTTAGCGTTGTTAGCGCCACACTCAACTGACTGAGCTAACCAGCTCCCTACTTGCTCAAGATGACACAGGAGATCTGTGTCTGGGTTGAAACTGAGCCAGAGGGCTGCCGTTTGTGTCTGTGGATTTTACTGTAAAATAAGTAGAGAATAAATGAATGGCTTCGTTGCTAAAGGGACAGTCATTTGGATGCTGTATCTGAGACATCCGCACAGGGCTCACAAATTGCCAATGTTGTAGGAGGCCTGCTGTCCTCTGGAGCAAGAGCTAAAGTCCAAACAATTTGTCCCGAGCCAACTCAGATAAACTACAAGTGTTCATGGCACAACTAAATTAGTGTCTTAATTTCATGCAGCTTTCTTCATAGAATCATAGAATCATAGAACAATTCAGGTTGGAAAAGCCCCTTGGGATTATCGAGTCCAACCATTAACCCTACACTACAAGTTCACCCCTAAACCATATCACCCAACACCACATCTAAGCAACACTGAAACCCATCCAGGGATGGCGACTCAACCCCCTCCCTAGGCAGTCTGTTCCAGTGTCTGAGCACTCTTTCTGTGAAGAATTTCTTATTAAACTTGTTAAAAAAGTTCTTGTTCTGTTTTTTTAATTAAATGATAGGCCTTATAGCCAAATTATTACCTTTTGAAATTCTTACCTGAAGCCAAAATTGCATCACCATATATACTCCACGCACCACGTCATTAGCGAATTTTTTATTATCTAAACATGATACTGTTGTTTCCCCTAGTCCCACAATAAATATTTATATTAGATAAGATTGGGTCTTAAAAGAACAGAAATGCTATCAGCCCAGGGCATATAGTATTTAGAGAAATCATGTTCCATATATGGAAAATTATGAAGAACACAATGTAATAGTGGGTTATGCTTTGCAAAATGGGGATAATGGAATCCAGATTTAGGAAGTACTTTGAAGTCTTTAGGACAAAGGCATGGTGCAACTGTGACGTAGTATTAATCTTTTTATGCTCAAATTTTTTCATGCCCATGGATAACAGGATGTATTTGCTGGGCAGATCTTTATTCACTGTGTTTATCTGTTCCGATAAAAAATGTCAACATAATTTCATTAATTTAGTTTTCTCAAAGGGGCTTTACAATGGAACAGTCTTTTGAGCTACTAAATTCATAAATTCATAACTGTATGACAGCAGAAATCGATGGTACCAGAAGCAGACTAAAGCTGTGTGGAATGTGATGTGGTGGAATAATGACTCCAGTGCTTGAGTTAGTGGCAGAAGTTTTAGTAACCCAAGAACTGGAAGACATTCAGTTTAGCTGAATTGTAAAATCATTTAAAACTGAGTTGCAGTTTTGTGAGGGTCTTGTCCCCTGAGCAAAGGGCGATGGAGGGTCCCCCAGAGGTCTTATCCTGTCCCCAATTCTCTTCTATTGCCATAGTCCTCTTTTACGTTGACCAAGAATGACCTGTATTCTCAAAGCTAATCAATGTGTTTATCATTTCTAAAAAAGCACATATATAAATAAAAAAGTCTTTTATGGTATTTCAGTTTATCACAGCTTTGTTACAGCAACCTCATTACGTTCCTTAGTAGACATTTTCTTACTGCCCTAATAAGCACAAGTATGTCAGATAAGGAATTAATTTCGGGGGAAGCAAATGACGAGGACTGCAGAATAAAGGGGCTTAAGTTCTGAATAACAACATTTTTTTCTTCTGAGGGAATGAAATTCACTCAATAGAAGCCCAGGATGAGCAGCTCAAGATTGAATTCCCCCCAAACACAGAATCTAAAAGTGTGGACCACTAAATCTTTCCTATAGTATGAATAATTTTAGTCAGGGGAGTACCTTGGAATTTGTGATGTGTTACTCTTTTGATAGCACGTTCATCATGTGCTTTGGACATACTTTTTCCTAAAGATGCTCTGTAAAAAAAAAAAAATAGAAGTCTTCCCTTATTTTGATTTTTTTTTCTGTATTACTGATACAGGGCGGAGAAATATGCACGTGAAATGCAGGAACTTTAAGGAATGTCAGAGTAGAAGCTGATGAAATAAAAAAAAAATCTTGTATTGGCTTATGAGTGGCAAAAGTAATAAATATATTGTGGATTTTAGCTCTTCTTATGAACATATAAACAAAAGATATAGTGTTAATATGCAATTAAAACTGTGTGTTGCACTGTTGGGAAGACTTTGTCTTCTGTAGAGAAGAAGTAAAAACCATATATTTGGAGTAAAAAATTATGAACTCTGTGTTTTGTTATACTCTTCAAAGCTTGGATCCCAGTTGAGCTTTATGTTATTAAGTGTTTCAGTCCTAGCCAGAAAGTGACAAACTCAGTGACATTTTCCAGAACTGTGTTCAGTGCAGTATCCTCATTGGACTGTTGTGTGTTCGTGTGACCACATTCTGGACCTTCTTTCATTTCTTATCGCTCTCCAAACTGCTTTTCATGAAATATGTTGTGATTTTTCAGTATTCAAAAGTCTGTGAAATATGGTTTTGTTTCCAAGCTTAAAGTTTTTGTAAGAGCAGTGATTATTTTCTTATGCAATTTTTTTTTGCAGAAAACTTACAGTATAAACCAGTTACGCCCTAATTCTTGACTCCACAGCAGTGTAAGATGGTGTCAGGAATACGAGATTGCTGTTAGTTAATGAGGCTAAGGTTCTGTGATTCCCATTATTTCTTCCATATTTAATCTTTCATTTTATTAATTAACTTTGTAATTAATGTGTCCTAAGCTCAAGCTAGCATTTCTCACTTGTGTGACCACTTGTTTTGTTCTCTATTCATCTAACGTAGCATTTCCATTCACGCGGGCTAGGTGTTACAAGCCTGACATTGCATTTCCTTGGCACCAGGTCTAACTGGTTTGCAAATATACGCATTTTATTGGCATGTAAGAGCTCCGTCCGTCTGATGTGTAAGTTTAGGGTTTGATTTGGGCTTTTAAAGGCGAACTTTGTAGAAATTAGCTCAATGGGTTGAATGCGGTGCTGACAACAATGACAACACCGAGGTCGTGGGTTCGATTCCCGCTCGGTCCCCATGTGTTGCCTGGTCTAGTTGAGAGGTGGCGTCCCTGCCCATGACAGGGAGGTTGGATTAAATGATCTCTAAGGTGCTTTCCAACCTAGGCCATTCTATGATTCTATGATTCTATGAAATGGCAATATGGTATCTTTCTATTCCTGAAGCTGTAGCTGAAAGGTTTTAATTCCCCGATGTAAAAATCATGTCGTTAGGTTAGATTCCACCTCATCAACCATGGTGAAAAGATAATAATACAAAAGTCCCAACTCTTTGTACAGGTAACTCTTTGTACAGTGTTTGGGATAGAAAGACTTTGTTAAACCTAGGTGAACAAAGGAAAAAGAAGGGCAATTCACTCATATATTCACAGCATTTAAGGCCAGTAAGAACTCGCTGCATTATTTAATTTGACATCTTTTATATCATAGCTCATTATGTTTCATCCAGTTCCTATTTTATTAAGCCCTATAACTTTTCCCTTTAAATTTAACTGGTAGTTGTCTGAATTGTCTCTCCCAGAAGGAAAATTGATTTGTTTTGAAAACATCAGGAGATGAAGAATTGGCCACTTCCCTTGGTTTGCAGGACAGAAGTTTACAGGAGCACCAAATGATCGAATGATGTAATTGAGCAGTAACCGTCTTCTGTATTTAAAATAAGTGCTTGCTTTTCCATTTGAAATTCCCTGGTTTCTGTTCCTAACACTAGCTCTTGATATACCTTTTCATTGCTTGTTCAAGACCCCTTTTGCACTTAGTCATTCTCTTCCTGAGAAGATGCTTATATCTATTAATTAAAAAGCTATAGAGGGTCTTTCTGAAAGGCTAAACATATCATGCTCTTTGTGGCTGTCACGGAAACCACTTTTGAGGACCTACTTAATGTTAGAATTGATCTCATCAGTGCTGTTCCTACTAACCTCCTTTTCACCTGGGCATCCCAGTTCAGTCACTATTCCATTTTATTGCAATATTCCAGTGAAATTCTGTATTTACTTGCTTGTCTGATTCCACTCTTACACTTTCCTCAGAGGTTGTTCCCCATTTGCAGGTGTCGTGTGTGTCACTTTTTCCCTGAAGTAGAGATTTTACGTATGACTACTTTTAATACATTTTTGACTGAATGGCCCCAGCACTGCAAGTAATCGCTTTATAATCCTATCAGCCTTCTCATCTGAGTTATCCCTAGATTTTATAAGTTGAGACTTTTTATTTCTTTAAAATTACTGATGAAAGACTTTAACAGCAACAGGGTTGGTAGCAATCCCTGCAGAGGACAGATAAAAATGCTGCCATTCAATGCTCATTCCCTTTAGACAATTTTTTTTAGAACTGTCATTTAGAAAATTCTTAATCCATTTAACATGTGCACTATTGATATTGTATAGTGCTAATTTTTTAATCAGGCTGTCATGAAGTAATAAGTCAAATACATTAATAAAGTCTAAGTCTGTTACATCCATGCTATTACATCCTACATTTATTAGAACTAGACTTGTAATTTCATGAGAGAATGAAATCGAGTTTGGCTGACAAGACCTATATCCCACAGAACCATGTTGACTGGCATTAATTACATGCCTTTCTTCAACATTTTTTCTTCAGCTGAATGCTGCAGCAGATATTCTGTTGCATTGTCCAGGAGCAATGTCAGACTAATCTTAAAAATGACATGGATCATCCAGTTCAGTGATACCTGCTGTAGACCTGGCTCACAAAGCAACACAACTCACAGCAGAAATATCCTATATCCCACCCAAACCAATTTCCTTAGGATGCAGACGTTTCTCCCAAGACAAACTATAAGGAAGCTTTCTACTGATATCTGCAAGCATTTACTGGGATCTGTTTTACTGAACCTGAGATTCCTTTGGAGTGGAATTAAATCAGAAGATACTTTCTAGGAGCACACCCAATGCACTCCAACTGGGAAGGGCATTCGGTCCTCAGGACTACACGAGAGTGACTCGGAAGTAACCCCTCTGGTAGTGCCTGCAGTGTGGACACTCAGCATGTGGAATCATAGAATTATTGGAGTCTCCTTCTCTGGAGACGTTCAGAACCCGTCTGGACGTGTTCCTGTGGGACCTGCTGTAGGTGATCCTGTTCTGGCAGAGGGGCTGGACTGGATGATCTTTTGGGGTCCCTTCCAACCCCTGACATTCTGTGATTCTGTGATTCTGTGATTAAGGTTGAAAAAAATTTCTAAGATCATCAAGTCAGTCCAACACCACCATGACCACTAAGCCACGTCCTCAGGAGCCATGTCTACACCTTTTCTGGTCACCTCCAGGGATGATGACTCCACCACTTCCCTGGGCAGCCTGTTCAGTGCTCCACCAGTCTTCCAATAAAGAAATTTTTCCTGACACCCAATCTAAACCTCCCCTGGTGCAACTTGAGCCCATTTCCTCTGGTCCTAATAGAAAACATAACCTATAAGGACAGTAGATAAAATAGTAAAGTTTTGTCATCTACTTTTGTCCTATAGACTGTATAATACAGTTGTTTGTTTGGTTGGTTTTTTCCTTTTGTGTGTTCTTTGGCGTACAGCTGTTGTAAAAATAAGAACAGAAAAAGTAGCGGTCTTGCTTTCAGATATTCTGCTTACTTTCTGGCTGGTTAGCTCAGTCGGTTGGAGCATGGTGCTGATAACACCAAGGTCGTGGGTTCGATCCCATTTCGGTCCCCATGTGTTGCCTGATCTAGTTGAGAGGCATCCCTGCCCATGACAGGGAGGTTGGATTAAATGATCTCTAAGGTCCCTTCCAGCCTAGGCCATTCTGTGATTCTGTGATCAAAACCAATTTGCAGCTGAAGAATAAATAGGATTTTAGCAATCAAAAGTGAGAACTTTCTGTAGCTATGGCATATAAATTTTAAATCCTTGCAAACAAGCAACAAGTTCATTTAGTAGTTTTGTTTTGCAGATTTTTAGAAAAAAAGCCATGTTCTTTGTTCAAACTGACAGTCTATTTTGAATTCCAGCTAGTCTTATGAAAAAATGTGACCGAACTTCTGTGAAAAAAATATCGATAACAGCATCTTGTAACGCAGTTTTCACTGCCACCTTTATTCTTCTAATTTTGATCTGATAGAGCAAAAAACTAATTCTGAGTCACCAGAACTGCATTTCTTAGCAGTTCATTGTTCTATCAGCAAATTCTCTTATCTTGTTAAAATTTCCATTTACTCTGTAATTAATCTGTCCCCTACCAAAACAAATAAATAAAAATCAAGAACATAGTCTCTTCAGATGTGTGCACCACACCGGAGCTGCTGTATGTGCTACTTTCTCTAGGTGCCAGAAGAAACGTGATTTCTTGTGGTCCAGGCAGAAGTTTCTAGAGTTCATGGAAAATTTTATTTTGATTAGAACTGCAGGATTGGCTGACCCATACTGATAAATTGGCTTCTTGCTGCATATGATTGACACATTTTATTACAGCTGTCTCAAAGATCACACTGAGAAGGTAAAGCATTGTATTTTGTAAAGCGAAAATTCACAGCGGATAATAAACCAAATGGTACCTTCTAGTTCAATGCTAACAAAGTCATTAAAGTTATTTGAAATATAAAGAAGGTACAAAGCTAGCAGACACATATTAGTGCCATTGTACGCCTGATATATTTTAGTTTCTTCTCAGAGGGAGAATCACCATGAAAAACTGAGAAGTGGTCAGGAAACCATGAGGTGCAGGAGGCAAATGTGTGGGGATGGGCTGGTCACCATCGCTCCAAGCAGACCTCCATGAGCATCTCAGAAGAAGCCAGTGGGAGCCAAGTTCAGATAAAGGCAGGTAGTTCTTCATGCACAGTGTGGTAGATGTACCACCTACACTTTTTCAACCTTTCCTTGGGCATCTACTCATGGTCAGAGAATGATGGAACTGTAGAATTGTTTAGCGTGGAAAATACCTTTAAGATCATTGAGTCCAACAGTTAACCCAGCACTGCCAGGGCCACCACTAACCCATGGCCCTGAGCTCCACATCTGCACAGGTTTTAAATCCCCACAAGCACGGGGACTCCACCACTGCCCTGGACACACTGCTCTGCAGTGCTTGACAATCCTTTCCATGAAGAACTTTTTTCTCATATTCAATCTAAACCTCCCCTGGCACAACTTCTCCTTCTCTGGAGACATTCAAACCCCACCTGGACGCGTTCCTGTGTGACCTGCTCTGGGTGATCCTACTCTGGCGGGGGGTTGGACTAGATGACCTTTTGATGTCCCTTCCAACCCCCAATATTCTGTGATTCTCTGATTCTCTGATTCTGTGAATTTGAGACCTTCTCTTCTTGTCCTGTTGCTCGTTGCTTGGGAGAAGAGACCGACTCCACCTCTCTACAACCTTCTCTCAGGGAGTTGTAGAGCGTGAGGAGGTCTCCCCTGGGGATCTGACATCTATTTCTTTATATTTAGACATTTGCTGAATTTAGGACCTGAATTTCAATCGATAAAGAGAGGCAAATCCTTACTATTGAACACATGAGGCAGAAGGGAATAGTTTTTGGCGTGACTTGAATTTTATAATTTAATTCCCCCGAGGCTGAAGATGATGCCCACGTGTCACGAAGCTGCGCCGGAGCTGCTGGGTGGTCACAGGTGAGGGACTCTCCAGGCAGCCCTTTGAAGTTGTTCCACTGTGCCAGGAATCATTAAATGTTTACTGGATACAGCAAGTTTAAAAGAAGGAGTTTGCTTCTATAATCCGTCGGCTTGGGCACTCACTTGGGAGACGATTAAGAAGGTGAAAATCTAAACGCTGTTAGGAAGGAAAAAATTGAAAAGGAGCGCTGAGGTGTCACTCAGATGTCTTTTTCTACTGTTCTTTACAGGGCCATTTTTGCCAGAGTTTGAATCCCCACTGAAAGAGCTCGCTGTAGCTAATCCTCTGAGACTGGCTGTTTTTTCTAAGTGGGAAATGGATATCGGATAAACAGACAATCTGCTGTTGGCACACAGCCCTTTCTACCACGGTGTAATAAAGTCTTATCATCTGCAGTGAGGTTCTTCAATGGCTAAGCTCCTTCAAAAGCTGAAGGAGAACTGAGCACCAGAACTGGAAATCCGATAATGGCACCTATAAATAAAGGATTGCTACTTGCACAGTTAACAGTAAATGAAATTATGCCAGTGATTTAATAAATTATATAAAACTCACAGTTCAGACAGTGAGCTTTTGTGGGGGAGAAGGCTTCTAGAAATGTTCGAACTTGTGGAACTTAAAGCAAAGCACGCTTTTTGCGTCGGAATGTTAAAGATCAGCTAATTAAAAGCAATGGGTGAACTGAGGACACTGCGACTCCCGAACTTAACATAAAGGGACCTTTGATGACAAATTCTAAAGGAAGGTGAAGAGGTGAATATCACTGAAAGGATAACATCTGTCACTGAGCATTTTAAACCGTTTCAGCTGTTCACTGTTAGCCTGTTAAATTTAGACCTTATGAGGAGCAATTGAGGGAGCTGGGTCTGTTCAGTTTGACGCAGAGGAGGCTGAGGGGGGATCTCATCATGCTCTACAATTACTTGAAAGGACATTGTAGAGAGGTTGGGGCTGGTCTCTTCTCACAGGTCATTAGGGACAGAACCAGGGGGAATGGTTACAAGTTGCAACAGGGCAAGTTTAGGCTGGACATTAGGAAGAAATTTTTCACAGAAAGAGTGGTCAGACCCTGGAACAGACTGCCTGGGGAGGGGGTTGAGTCGCCATCCCTGGATGTGTTCAAGTGTCGTTTAGATGTGGTGTTGGGTGATATGGTTTAGGGCTGTCCTTTTAGTGTAGTGTCAATGGTTGGACTCGATGATCCCAAGGGTCTTTTCCAACTTGAATTGTTCTATGATTCTATGATTTCTTGTTGAAAGACATGCAGCTTTTTCCAGAGCAAGTGGGTTCATCGTTTCTCTTGCTTTACTGCCTCTCCATTTTAAGAAATTTTACAAAAACAGTTTGATTAGAAATTTCCAGTGCATTTTTTTTCCCACAATATACAGGAGTGGTTTGCTGGTGTTTTGATGCCTGCTCCGTTCCTCTGTACCAGATGTATGGAACCCAAACTGAAACGTGATTGTGTTCGTCATCGATCTTAAGCCTAATGCAAAACGTGAAATGAGACGATGAACAGGGAGAACCCAATTTAAGTTCCCTTTTGCCACTTTGGCTGCAGCTGTGTTGCATTTGGCAGCAATGAGCTGGTTGTTTCCCCTTGCTATTTAGGGTAACTTCGTCGTGTCTTTAGATTCCTTCCTATGGGGCGTATCACACCTGGGTAAAGACTTCTCTTCTCCTGTCCCTGATGCCATTTTTCCTCCGTGCTTCTTCTGTTGTGCTTGATCTATCCCACATGGAGCCTTTTACCTGCCTATTATACTCATGTGTGCCCAGTTGATTGGAATAGTTTCTACTAAAATCGTTGGGAAGTAAGAGCGCTCACCACAAATGACGAAGATTTTTTGGAGTAGAAATAGCACCCTATTCCGAAAGAAAACCCACCAGGCTGTGGAGAAGCTTTGAGGAAAATTAGAGGTGAATCTGATAGGACCAGCAGCATTACCTCCTTGCTTTCCCTCTGAAGATGAATATTGATTTTAAATATGCTCTACGTTCTAACAGTCTGTTAGCCACACATCTGAGGATTTTTTTTTTCTCGAGGTCAGGCAATAGTTTTCAGAGTAACGCCATTATTTCCTTATTCAGAGGAAAAGAAGAAAGCTGATTCTTTGAACTTCTGGATTAGTCAGAGCAGACAGTGTTGACAAGATGTAATTGCTGCTTCAATTGAGAGGAAAGGTAATGCCTCTGTTGTTTTGAAGTTCTTAAAGAAACTCTCTTGTGATCTAAAGCTAGTCATCTTAGACAAGCAATTTGCTCCTGAGTGATAACAACCTTTCATAAGCTTCATGTTGGCTTACAAAAAAAAAAAAAAAGGAAAAAAAAAAAATTAAAGGCAGAAGCCACTCCTTGATCTCTTTTTAGCTATACAATGTAGGCTTGTGAGAGCTGGACAAACTGCTTCTTTATCTTAAGCAACAACAAAAGTCCTGACCTGGGCTTCAGCTAAGGCAAAAATCCTTGTTTTCACTGATAGTCCATATTAAACTGTAAGATCTGGAATAAATTCCAACCCTGACCTAAGCTGGCCATCAGTTCTTGCCATAATATAGAAAGACCGTTTCACTTCATTATTAAGCCAATTATCTCTGACTTGTATTTTTGTTCTGCTAAAGGCACGATCCCTTTCTGCTAACCCTCAGAATTTGACTTCATCTAATAATGAGATGCTCTCGTGGACTTCAGTAGGGGTAGTGCGCGTGGAATTGGGTCGTCCTTCCCCTGGCCATTACCTGGTGCACAGGGTGACTTGGCTTTAGTTACAGGTTACGTGAAACTTGTATATTTTTGTCTTTTAATCTCAGTAAGCATATCTTTGTTGTATTTTGAAGCATGTTAGAGAGGAACCAATTTGATTTTATCAACATTTTCATTACAGATATCCCAGATGCATCCCCTTTTTCTCCTCTGCGTTCTGGACTAAATTTAATCCCAGTCTTTTAAATCTTTTAATAGCTAGCCCACCCCTCAGTGCCTCATTTAGGTTTGCTTCATTTCAGGTGTCCTATCAACTGCTGTAATGCTGTCATGCTTTTTCCTGTTATGTAGCTTTAATATATCCCAGCATCCTTTTTCATTTCTTTCTATTTTTTTTTTTTAATTCAGATTTCTCTTGGTATTGAATTGGTGTTTCTGCTGAACACTCCCCAGTTACTCATAGAGTCTGATTTTTCTTGTTTGGTGACAGCTAATTCAGAACCCATCACTGGGCCAAATTCAGCTGATTGTTGCACTGCAGGAAACTTGACAACTCTGTTGAAGGCAGTTGAGTGGGTATAAATGAAATAAAAATCTGGCCTAGGTTGATTGAGGAGCTTATTGCGTTCTCACCAGAAGGCAGATCTGGTTGTTCAGGTTCTTTTTGTTTAGTATTTACTCACATGATTGAACTGAAAAATAGGATAAGTTTTTTCTGTGTCCATGCATGTATTATGACAAGAAATATACCTACATTTATAAATTGTAAAATATATAATATTTTTAAAATATAAAATCCTTGTGTACCACTCATTGCAATGGACTTTCACGCTGACATGCCTGAGCATTCATCAAATCTGACTATTAATTACAATTGAAGTGTATTATGGGGCCAGATCCTTCACAGTTTATGAAGCTGGATCTTTCAATAACATTGTGAGTGATTGGACACAGAAGGAATGAAAAATCATGCCCATAATATAAATGAAAAGCAGGAATATGTTTTAATGTGTTGTAACACTGGCTAATCTTCCCTGAACTTCATCTGCAGTTATTCATTCAGTCAGGCTCTCTGACTGTTTTTCAAGACTGTTGGCAATATTGGTTTGGATGATACGAAATGGTATAAAGTTATTTGTGTGATCTTGTGTAAACAATGCCTTTGAAATTTGTTTTTGTAATCAATTATTTCATCCATGTCTTATCTCATGGAAATAAAAGCCCAGTTATATACAATCAAGACAACATAGACATCTAAGTTTTCATATTCTATGATTTAAATATTGTATTTAGGATATTTAATAGTATTTTTCTAGTTATTCGTTGCAAGTATTTAAGAACTATTCATTTTTCCTCCTGAAAGCTGGCAGACTACTGCAATAACATCCCTGTCTCACCTTATTGCCTCTCTGGTTAATTTATTTCATGATGCTTGTGTCCAAACTAGCAGACACCTTAAAGTTGGGCTGTATATAAAGTAATGTATTAAAAGGCTAAAGTGTAAATGGTGGTAAATCAAAACACCTTAAAGAAGAAGAGAAAGGAGAGCAAAAGATCGTGCTTTGGATCTCAGTATGACGCGCTAGATATGCACTAGCTAATTCTCACTAATAACATCTGATTTTATTTTGTCTTTCAAGGTAAAACTGGCCACACCGAGGCTGTACGAGTAGTGTATCAGCCAGAAAACATCAGCTTTGAGAAACTGCTCAAGGTCTTCTGGGAGAATCATGACCCGACACAAGGTAGAGTGATGAGTGAGCCAGTATTTAATTATCTTACTAATTACAGCTGGGATAATTAGTGTTTGAGCTGCATGGAAGAGATGAACCTTGAAATCACACTGGCACTCAAGAATATGATTGCAGACATTTATTGACAGAGAAAGAGAACGAGGGTACAGAATCTCAGAATCCCCTTCCTCCTTTACAGCTGTCTGTGCTGGGAAAATTCCCACAGAGAGGCATAGTAGACAATGGCAATTTTTTTTTTTTCACCTTTTGATTATGACAATTTCTTCCGTAGTGCTGTCTTTTTTGTTTTATTTTTAATTAAAGCAAATTTCTATGCAGCTTCGGAGCTGGTCATTTTATTTGTGCTGAGGACCTTTACCCTTCATAACAGATTTTGTTTGTTTTCTATATATTACGATGGCAGTGAATATCTTTTGTGATTAGAAAAAAGGAACAAAAAGAGGTAAGAGGTGGTGTGTAGAGGCACTGGCAGAGCATTCTATTTATTTGCCTTATTCGAACCTTTTGATTTAATTTATCTTTCTTGGAAGAGGCTTCATGATGACATTACACACATCTGTGCAAACATAAATGGGAAACTGTGTTGAGAAAACATTTTACATGTTTATGTAGTTTCAATAAACATCATCCTTTCTACAATTTCCCAGAAATATTCCACACAGTAACTCATTTCAATATTTTAACAGCTATCGTAATTATGCCACTTGTTACTGCATCTGGGAAGAAAAAAATGCAGATGATACCTTCAATATGTGATACCACCCTGGGAAACAGTAAATCTGAGGTGTATCCAGGGGCTGTTGTGGATAAGTCTTTTCCAGTTCAAGCTGCTTTTAAACAATACAGAGACAAAAATGACTGTTGTAACTCCTGCCCCTATGGAAAAGGAAAGCCTTAGTTGGGAGTACGAGCACTCTTTTCTGAATACAGTCAGTAAAATCTCAGAACATCTTGGGCGGTTTCTGCGTTGCCGTTCCAGGAATTGTACAGAGAGATTGGTGACGATTCCAAAGAGGGGCAGAGAAAGGGCGTAGAGCCAAAAAAACTGGCCTGGTGCTGTGAATAAACACTCTTAACAGCTGAAGAGATGTAACACTATGACAAAGTAATCTTTAGAGATGCTTATGTGAGGAGCAGATACCTCGTGGTGAGGTTGATCACCCAACCACTGGGTCACAACAAGTTCCAGTACCTCGAAGCTGAAGTTTGAAAAATTCCACCTTGGAATAAAATAGTTTCACAGCTCTCAGTGTAATTAAAAACATTGGAGCCCTTTTCCATCACCATTCCGTCGAGTCTTTAAGAGGAGATGTTTTATCATTTTTAAAGAGGCGCTTGATTCGAAGCACGAGAAGAAATTCTGTTTGTGTGTCAAATGTGTCCTGTTGATTTATGAGCCTCCCTTTTCAACTCTTGCCTTTAGAGATGTGTTCAGAGCCATTTGTCTGCACCATTCTTGAATGTACTTGTAGCTTTGCTTAGAAGACAATGACCATCTTCAAATCATGCTTCAGAGCCTCGTAGGGGTCAGGAAGGAGATTTTCACCTTATCCTACCAGTGGTTGATTTTAGGTCTTTTTTTGTTGTAGTTCTTTTTTCTTTGGATTGTCAAAGTTTGGCCATCACCGTTGTAATGGGCTGGTTGTTTTGATATAGCAGAGAATCCTATTTCGGGGTAATTGGTTCATGTGTCTTGCTCATGTGTTGGTACCTGTCCTGGTTGCCAGAGCTGGGAACTAATGGGCAAGACTGTAGGATCCTTCACCTTCCAGAGCAGTATGAGGAATGGATTTCTGCTGAAATAATTTGGACAGCTACCACCTCATCAGTCGACTTCCATGCCTATAGTCTTGGCTTTGGCAGCACATGGTTGGGCACATGTGCAATAGGTCAGTCTCTAAAGGACTTTAGGCTGCCTCAAGTTCATAGGCTGGACACAACAGTGTGAGGATGAAGTATAGTGGTTGTGATAGCAGGTCAGATCAGATGAATTTATGAGTCCTTCTGGCTTTAAAACAAAGTGAAATGATGACTTTATGTCTTTATAGTCACCTTGCATTCTCATATAACCGAGATTCGAAATAGTTCCAGTCTGTGCTTTCAGAAGAAGGTTGGATGCTGGCAGATGTATGATTCACTCTTTGATTCTGGCAAAGGGGTAAATATCACCTAATTAGCCCGGGCACAGAGCCACGCTAATGTGGCTGTATTCCTTCTGGGATGTGAGCTAATATCTCCGCGTGACACTGAGCTGTGTAGATACCCAAGTTATTCACAACTGTCTCAGGCATCTGTGTGGCACTGCAGTGCTTGGGGTAGACATACCTAAGCCTTCATCTAATCTTGGCTCCGTAAAATTTCTAAACGGTTCTTCTTTAATAGTTTGCCGAAAGAGATAACACCACTTTATCCACAAAGAAGACAACAGTCTGCCTTGAAGACTCTGCATACCTCAGACTTGGGCAAATGGCCTTACATTTGTATTTTTGTAGTTGCTTAATGTTAATCTCTGTTCAAGAACTTTGCAAAGCTTGTCACATCTTTCCAGATTTGAGGAAAACCTAAACCACAACGTGCCAATTTCTCGTTTCTTTGTTTTGTAAGATAGGGATGGTTATGCTTATATACCCTCTCAAGGTTGAGCAGTTAGCAGTAGAAGGCCTTTAAGGTGGAATTGCTTTTTTGCCTTGATTTGTATCTGCGCCCAGCTTTTAGCTTTCTATGGAAAATGTGGTTTTGTGTAAAGGTAGGAGAAGTGAGTTATCTCTCTGGCCTATGATATTTTTCTTGTGTCCTGAGGTTCAGCTGTGTGCACGCAGTAAGTCTTACTTAGCAGGATTCAGTCCATCAAAGAGAACTTTTTTACTAAGCAGAGAAACAAGGAAGATTTCTTATTCATGACATTCAGCACACTCTTTGGATGAATCCAGTGTCTCATATAGCTTGCAAAGGCTGGACTTCCCAAGTGTAGAGCTCACCTGAAAATATAAAAGCCTTGTCTGTGGCAACATCTTACCTTTTCTCCAGAAGTTTTAAGCCAACTCCCAGCAAAGGCAATGGACTTATTGTTCTAATGTCATTAAACCTCAAATATAGACCTTCTGTTGCAGTTGAAGACCTTTCAAATATCAAACTAGATGGTACCAAGTTGCTAAAGAGGACTGAGTGGCAGTTCATTGTTGTTATGAGTGCATTAACATTTAAAAGTTCCTGCTTTCTAAACAGTTGGACCTTCTGCCTTCAAGATGAGACTGACTTCTCACTGGGATTCACATTTTTTCTGGGTGGCAGCCTGGCTCTTGTTTCATGAAGCTCTTGAGTCTGAATATTATACAAAAGTCTACTCAAAAGCAGGAACCTTTGATCAAGTCAAACAGTCTATGAGTTGAAAGAGATTCTCCCAGATGAGCATCTCCTAAATGCAGCGCCCTGATGAAGTCCTCCTTGACTATTAATTTAGGCTCTATTTTATAATTCATTACATTTGGGATACTGAAAAAGCAAAAAACAAACCCCTGACTTCTGCCAAGTGGCATATGGTTATCATCTCTGTTCAGCCTCTAATGCACAGATCAGCAGTCCTCCTCTCCTAGGAATGATCTTTCCTACAGGAGGATTGCTCTGTATAGCTCTATAAGTGCTTGAGGTAGTTGCTTCTTTGTCACTGATACAGAAGAAGGGAATGAATGTGATATGCTGAAAATATGGCAAAAGAGCCTTATGGCTATTTGTACATAATTTTATTTTTCTAAAGTTTATGGAGGTGAAGGATGGATTTGCTATTGCCATGCTTTTGTTCTATGAGGCCATCCTCAGAGATTTCCAGATTTTTAAGATATAAGCCTGACCATCCCCTTCAAATTGCATCGTGACGATGGTTCTGCTGGCACCTCCATGCTGAGGGATATGGATTTTCAGACTCTAGGTTAGTCTGGGTTGTGCCTCAGCCTGTAGTTTCACAATTGCTATAAGATAGTCTTTGACTTAACTGTTAGAAAAAAGGACAATTTTCTTCTCTTTCTCTGACCTGTCTGCAGGATACCACCTCTTTCTTTGTGTTGACGTTGGGGATCACAGTTCTTGGATCAAGCTGAAAATTCAACCTCCATGAAGAAGTGAAATGGAATTTTCAGCCAGGAACGTGACTGGTAGTGAGACCACCCTCCTGGCATTAGCACAATCCTATAGTGTGTGAGCCAATCGTGAAACCTGACTGTGGTTATGTTCAGGGAAGAAGATGTCATATTTTAACTGATCAGAAGGTTTGACCACCTTTGTGGGGTCTCAGAAACTATTTCTCCAACCTTTTGGAAAAAAATCTTTCTGATGGCAGAGGACTGTGTTGGTCATGGTGCAAATGTGATTTCTGTAAAGCATATTGCTGTTCATAATCATCCTGACCTTGTGTGTGGTTGAAATCCTACATGTGTCAGGTTCCAGCTCAGTCCAAGGCAACTTTGAAGAAAGGTTGGAAGGGACCTTAGAGATCATCTAATCCAACCTCCTGGCCATGGGCAGGGACGCCTCTCAACTAGATCAGGTCCTCATCCAACCTGGCCTTAAACACCTCCAGGGAGGGGACATTCCCAGCTTCTCTGGACAATTTATTTCAGAGTCTTGCCACCCTCGTACTGAAGATTTTTTTTCCTAAGATTAAATCAAAATCTGTTTTCCTTTAACTTAAAATCCATTTCCCCTTGTCCTATCGGTCAACACTTTTATAAAAAGTCCCTCCCCAGCCTCCCTGTAGGTTCCCTTCAGGCACTGCAGGCAGTGATAAGGTCCCCCTGGAGTCTGCTCTTCTCTAGAGTGAACAATCCCAGTTCCCTTTGTCCTCGTAGCAGAGGTGCTCCAGCCCCTGGATCATCTTCAATGACTGTATAGAAGACAACCAGAAGACAAAAATATATTTTATATCTCTCTTTAAAACATGTTTGGGGCAAACAAAAAATTCACTTGCCTCCTTTAGCTCTTTTCTCTCTTGAATACGACCCAAACCAGACGTTTGTTTTGGTAGTTCTACTTCCCGTGCTGGTCAAGAGTACCTAAACCTTTGCAACTCACAAAAAATAGCTTAGATACAACCACAGTTCCCTGGGATGAGCCCGTCTTGTATGCAAATCCCATGCTTTTTTTCATTGCTTCTTTTAGTTTCTCTTTGGAGTTCTGAACTACTGGAGAGAGCTGAGAGGAAGCCAGGACCCCATAGTTTTGGCTGCCCTTTGGTAACGGGGTGAAGGGCAAAGGGACCCATGGCCATCGCTGCCCAGGAGCTTCTGGAAATTTTCTTCTAGTCTTATTGATTCTTTGGATGTGAATGTAAAAGAACCAAAGTTACTGGGAAGTAATCTCATTCCTCCTTTCCGTCATGAAGAAGTCCTTATCTTGCCTGTGTTTGCACAGGAAATGTAAGCAGAACTGATATTTTTCCAGCAGTTGAGGACCATCTGTACTACAACAAACTCATCACCTGCCAGATTCATTCAGAACATCACTTAGTCCATATGTCTTGTGTATCCACGATAAAGAAGAGATGTATGAGCTCTTTCTCCTCCCTGTGACCTTCCAAACAGTTTGGCATTTAGCCTTAGTGCTGATACATAAATTCTCCAGATTAATATCTGTTTTTCATTGTGCTGACCCATTTTCGTTGCAGAGGGTATATTTATTTCTCACCAGTTTTGAAGGACTGTACTTTTTTTAGACGTTGCATGAGGAATCTATCATCTGCAAATAATTAAAATTAGACACTAGAAATGACATTGTATTGCTAATGAGCAGATGTGTCTACTTATACCAGTGGAAGAACAGCTGTACACATAAAAAAACGCTACAGCGACCCTAAACCAGCATTATGTATTCTGCTACAGGTCTGTAAACTTCATTTAGAGATTACAGGGAAAAAAGTGATCTCTCCATGTAAAATATAATAATTTTTGATTTTTTCTTTACATTTCTGTAGCTCTCTTCCCTCTGTAATTTGAATGAAATTTGCAAGTCTCAGATTATAGCACAGAGCACCTTTATGTTGTATCTGAAATGTTATTAAGGGCCGTGATGGTTTTAGCATTATTACAAGGTGAAACAAAAAACAGTAGAAATACAAAATCTCTTGTCACCAGACATATTAAATATATTCAAAATAGAATTACCAACCCCTTAGGGAGCCTTTCTTGGTCCAATACTCTTCAATATTTTCATTAATGACTTGGAGGATATAGTGGAGAGGATGCTAATTAAATCTGTGGTAAAGACATTGCTAGGAGGCTCTTGGAGGAAAGGAATAAAACACAGCTCTGTATTGATAAATTAAAAAAGCCATTGAAATCGATATGCTGAAACACAATAAAGATAAATGCATATTGGTTCATGCAGGACTGAATACTCAACAATAGAAATATGTGCTGAGTTGTTGTATCTTCTATTGCCTTCTGCTGCTTCTAATTCCTGCGCCTTCGAATGAAATACCAGTGGTGGGACATAGTTGACTGATGTCTACCCACGCCACCAGCAACCAGTTTAGTGGTCCCTTGCCCATAATCACCTCATAAATTCCTGTGACGTATACTTTTTCAAAGTACTTGAAGAAGTGTTTGCTACCGATGCTTAATCATTGTTGCACTTGGAGAATGCGACTTCATTTCTTTCGTGAGCTGAAATGCCTCACGTTATGTTGTTCCCATTCTTTGTCCTTTCTCTAGAACTAAATATGCATTAAAAATAAATACATATTATTAGGCGGCTTTGCGCCCCCAGGAATTTTAGCTGTCATGACCCGATTTGCATATTAGACTCTTTTTATCTGTATAAATTAGAATAGACTTTTTCTGACCTATATTTCCAGTTTAGATGTTGTTTTTCCATATCATAGTGAGAAGCTGAGATTTGACTCTGCATCTTTTTTAATGAAGAGGATTATTAACCAGCACCGTGGCTGCTGAGATGGCTGAATAGTTTGTGTTATGAAGTGAGTGGTGCTGAATCAAGTCTGGCTCAAGGGCAAAAGTCCTGGGCTCTGACTTCTTCTTCCCTTTAAAATACTTTTAGTCTTTTCGTATCTGCCAATGATGTTCTAACCAGTCCTCCACAACTAGTAAAAATTAACTTTAGCTTTCAGTATTGCTACAGAGAGAAATAAAATGGTTCCCTGAAGATGAGGAGAGCAAGGGCATCAGCCTTTTGTGCCGCTGATGATGACACTATGACTCAGACTGTGGGAAACCTGAACTCATCCCTCTCCTGAAAGGAGGGTAGACTTGACCTAGATATGAAGAAGAAATTGTTTACACTGTGGGTGGTGAGACACTGGCACAGGTTGCCCAGGGAGACGGTAGATGCCCCATCCCTAGGGACATTTAAGGTCAGGTTGGACAGGACTCTGAGCAATATGGTCTAGTTGAAGATGTCCCTGCTCAGTGCAGGGAGGTTGGACTAGATGACCATTAAAAAGCCCTTCCAACCCAAAACATTCTATGATTCCTTTTGTTCCAGAGGAGAGCAACTAGAGGGAAAGTCCTGTGAGGAGAGGCTGAGGGAGCTGAGGGTGTTCAGGTAGAGAAGAGGAGACTCCGGGGGGACCTTCTCACTCTCTACAGCTCCCTGCAGGGAGGGTGCAGTCAGGTGGGATCAGGCTCTTCTCCTGGGCACCCAGTGACAGGACGAGAGGGCACGACCTAAAACTGCATCAGGGAAAGTTTGGGTTGGATCTCAAGCAGCCTCTCCTTCCAGAGAGGGTGCTCAGGCACTGGGATGCTCTGCCCAGGGCAGGGGGAGTCACTGTCCCTGGGTGGGTTTAAGGAGAGGCTGGATGTGGCACTTGGTGCCCTGGTCTGGCCCATGTGGTGGGGTTGGGTAATAGGTGGGACTTGATGATCTCGGAGGGCTTTGCCAGCCTCAACAATTCCGTGATTTTGTGATCTGCTAAGAAGAATTTTGGAAAATGTTTTTATTAGATTACGGTCTTCCTTAGGATCATTTCTGGGTTATTTTTGTAGTTATAGCATAGATGTGTTTGAGGAGAGAGAGAGGGAAGGGATGAAGGAGAGCCTCTTCATTTTAATTCAGACTTGTTGATTTATAAATTCTTAAGGAAAATCTGGACTTTTCAAGGCTTAAGACTTCTCGGTGTTTAGGATTGTCCTGAGTAGCTTTCAAATATCCATGAAGTCAATGATTATGTGATATGAATAACGACATCTGGATTTTTGTGTGTGCTTATAGAAATAGAAAAGAACAACTTTAGAAGGTCTTTTTTTTTTTCTGCAGAATTTTTTGATGAGCTGTTCCTGATCTTTGTGCAAGGAAAACGATAGACAAAGTCAAGACAAAGTAATGCCAAACATTATTTTCTTCTTCAAAGAACGCACTGGTGAATTTACTGTACTTGGGTCTAGAAATCTGAGGCACTGAAGCGTGGCATCATTAATCATTGTTTATGGTGATTATTAGTAGGCTTTTAATCTTTGTTTTCATGTATAATTAGGTACAAGAGGTCAAAGCTGACTCTCTTCTAAACAACAATATTTTCAGTGAATGACTGTTTTTTCTCTGCCTGCAGTTTTCTCTCGCATATTTTAAGAGCACACTTGTCTGTGTTTTGAGAGAACGGTGGCCCAGGAGTTTATCTGCTGATAAAGCAAATGACAAGACTGTTATTTTTATTATCAATAATTATTTCTATTACTATTGCAATAACACCTGGTGGATCATACTAGGTTTAAATTTTGGCAAGACACTAGCGAACAACACATAAATGAAGAGAAAGGAAAGGAACATAAAGAAAACAGTAGCTAATGTGTGTGGTTCCATAGCTGAGCTCTGTATCGGACCTTGAGTGTTGTGTTCAGTTTTGGGCATCTCAGTATAAGAGAGATCTCGAGGTGTTGGTGCGAGTGCAGAGGAGGGCAACAAAGCTGGTGAAGGGCCTGGAGAACACACCTTGTGAGGAGCGATTGAGGGAGCTGGGTCCGTTCAGTTTGACAAAGAGGAAGCTGAGGGGGGATCTCATCATGCTCTACAATTACTTGAAAGGACATTGTAGAGAGGCTGGGGCTGGTCTCTTCTCACAGGTAGTTAGGGACAGAACATGACGGAACGGCTTCAGGCTGCACCAGGGCAGCGTTACGTTGGAAGGAAGAAATTCTTCACTGAAAGAGTGGTCAGACACTGGGATAGACTGCCTGGGGAGGGGGTTAAGTCGCCATCCCTGGATGTGTTCAAGTGTCGCTTAGATGTGGTGTTGGGTGATATGGTTTAGGGGTGAACATGTAGTGTAGGGTTAATGGTTGGACTCGATGATCCCAAGGGTCTTTTCCAACCTGAATTGTTCTATGAATCTATGATTCTGTGATCTGAATTGTGGTATTTCTTAATTATATTTTCTCACATGAGCTGTAGTCCAGCTTTTTTGCAGGCATCCCAGCACAGCTAGTCCATGAAGAAAAGGGCCCAATTCAGATGTCCAAACAGAAATGTCACTTGCCATGTCAGATCCCCTTGGACATTCTGCCTGTTTTCCAGTTGTGTTTTAAAAGTGTGAGGCTCCCTTATGCCCTGTGTCATGTCCTCCAGCCTCTTCCAGGCATCTCTGCTCTGTGCATTCATTTGGTTTTGAAGACTTATCAAGGTCTTTGGTCAGATTTATCTGACCAGCATAGATCCATCAGGTGAGGTAAAGACTGAGATAAAACCAACTACGTTTAGATGTTTTCATGGGCATGGAAGGTCTCAGCTCCTGCGATTGTCAGTAGAGATCTTGTCAACATGGTGGAATTGTCCCAAATTAGGTGCCTGTGTTTGGTCAGCTTTTGGTTACCTAAACCTGGAAGCTTAGTTCCAGGTGCACTGATAAATATTCTTAAAAGATTTCACTCTCATCCCAAGTTCATCCAGCCCTGAGACAGATTTTTCAGAGAAGACACCTCTGAAAGGGCCTAATGGCTGTTTCTGACAGTAAAAGTCTAAAAACTTGTCTAAAACTGTTTTTTATTAATGTTAAGTAAAAAGAAGTCCTATACAATAAGTTTAATGCCATTAAGGATTACTTATATATATCTTTAACATTCTATTTGTTCTATGCACTACTGACAAAGATGTATTTTCAATTAATAATTAGAAATGGATTCCTGTCTGCCAGTGACATTTAGTACTTAAGCTTTGTGACACTCATCAAAAACTAACCTATGGTGGGTTTTTTTGTGGGCTTTAGTAGATCATGCAATTCCTTCAAAGATCAAAAAGCATTAAAAATGCATTTTAAGCAATGTTGTATCTGAATGAATTAATAGATAATGAAGTATACAGGAAACCAAGCAGAGAGCAATGCCTGGGAAATGGGTTTGGTAACTGCAGAGGGGCGGGCAAGATTTATTTCAGGTGGAAGAAGGGGATGAGAGTGGCTCTTCCGTCACCATCTAGTTCCTGGATGACTTTTCCTGAAAGATGCTAGGGTGGGCCATACTCATTTAGTACGGTGTGATGATGGTACATGAATCATGGAGTGGTTTGGGTTTGGAAGGACCTTCAAAGATCATCTGATCCAACCCCTCTGCTCTGGGCAAGGACATCTTTCACTAGGTCACATTGCTCCAAGCCTCATACACACTGACCTTGAACACTTCCAGGGAGGGGGCATCCACAACTTCTCTGGGCAACCTGTGCCAGTGCCTCACCAAACTCTTATAAATAACTTCCTTATGTCCAATATAGAACAAAATGGAATGGAATGGCATGGAATGGAATGGAATGGAATAGTTTAACTGGAAGGAACCTACAACAATCATCTAGTCCAACTGCCTAACCATTCCAGGGCTGGCCAAAAGTAAATCATATTAAGGGCGTTGTCCAACGTGGCCGTACTGTGATGGGTTTTAGTATTGCAATGCTTTTAAACCTTTTGGACAGGTGTCCAGGTTAGGGCTGGGCCAGCCACTAAACATGGACAGATGTTCTCTAAACCCCTCTCCCCTCTCAAATGGGAAGGAAAAGGGAATGAAGCAGAGAGACTTATGGGTTAGAAAAGAAAATTAAAACAGCTTTAATGAAGCAATAATAGAAATAATAGTGAAATGATAAAAATAAGCGTATACAACTATATATTTAAATCCAATATCGAACCCAACTCTGTCTCGATAGCAATCCCCACTGGTGCTGCAGAGCAGGCAGCACTGAGGCAGCCTCAGACTCAGTGGCGTCAGGAGCCAGATACAGGGAGCTGGATTTGGGAACTCAGCATCCGCATCAAAAGCAGGAGATTGGACAGAGTCATCCCTGGACACTGGCCTTTGCAGAAAAAGGAGAAAAGGGAAGGAACTCTTGTGATCACTACTAAATATGACATATCTGGAATGGAATACTCTCATTGGTCACCTGTCCTGTCTATTACCCCCTGGAGGTGCAACCTTTTACTTCCTTGTGACCCCTCTTACTAGCCGGCACCCCCAGCGTGGCACACAAGAGCCAGCAGTGACATTGGGCACTACAGGAATAAGTGTAAGCAAGAGCCTTTCTGCATCCCAGTCCCAGGCAGTAACTGTGAACACTAGGTGTTATCACTGCCCGTAGCCCACGCTGTCTGCAAAAACATGCTGCCAACTTCAGAGCGTGCAGCCTTTTAGAAGAGACTGAGCTGGAAAGTAAAAATCACTGAACAGAACTGGTTTTGTTTAGCTCAAACCATTAGTGTCTCCAGGTAGTGATGGACTTTGTCCCTGTACTAGCCTCTAATCTAGTGGTTTGATGAAGGTTGAAGACCAGGCATTTTTGCGGCTGACAAAAATTATTAAAAACATTGCTGTAGGCATGATGGTCTATGTGCAAGTTGGACTTTAGAGGGAAAAGTACTATTTGCTCCCTTGAAATGTGGAAGACCTAAACTACAGTTTCCTCCTTGACCCTGAAAACCATGTCTGTTGAAAGCTTCGTAAACCTTTTGGTCTATTGACCCTATGAAAATTGTCTTTAATATATAAAAGCTCATTAATGTATCATAACCTTCTGAAGAAACTCTTTTATATTTCATTTATCCTTCCTGCATGCCCCTACCTTGAAAATCATCAAGAACTCTCAATCCGCAGCACTGTAACTAACTTCTTTTCTATTAACATTTTTCTCCTTTAATCATATGCTATAAAGAGCTTTACTTTCCCTTGGCAACTTTTAAACTGTATAGATGTAATCATTACAGTGAGTGATGACATCAAGCCAGGGTGACATGGTGCAATTGATTTTTACTAAATAATTATATGATGAGCTAGAAGAAGGAGCTTTATTAGTCTTAACTCAGCAAGGATTGATTGGGGAGAAGAAAATGACCAATCAGTGTATCAGGTTGCTGCGGGTATAAGAAAATAAGTGACAGCTGCAGAAAAGTCTATAAATCACGGAAAAAAATTATGATAAAAATAAGAGCTATGAACTGCCCTTTAAAATTTCACTGGGTGGCACAGAAGAATCTAACAGGCCTTAGTCATTTATCTCCATTATGCTTGCGATCCTCTGAGAATAGCAAGGTTGACGAATGATGCCATTACATTTTTTTATTATTTTTAAATGGAGAGAAGATAAGGAGTGTTATATAAGTATTACTTTCAAGTCGTTTGAGGGTTGAGTCTTCAAAAGAAATCCTAGATGTAGCCACTAAATTAAATAAAGTATATTTCGCTTTAGCCTTCTGCAGGTAATATGTTAATCACTGTTTTGAAGCAAATCTGCTTGTGTGTAATTCCTAAAGAAAAAAAGAAGTATGGTGCTGGGAAATATGTTTTTATTAATGCTGTGGATATTCATATTTCTTATTGACCTCAAGAGACTCTGGAGTTAGATAGGAAGGACAATGACCTACCTAAGACACATCACAACAGAAACTCAAACTGTATTGTAATAACTGTATAATTTTTTTTAAGAGGCACCTCTTTGCATCACAGCTCTTTGTTCTTTTCTTCTACCATCCTGCGGCCACAAGTTTCTGTTTCATTTAAGTCAGAGCAAGTGCTCAGCTCTTGAGGGCATTTTTTGATTAACTGGTCTCTGCTGGCGCAGCAAGAAAAAATTATCCTCTTCAGAGTAGTCCAAACTGAGAACCACTGAGGTGCTTTGGTCAGCCAAAGTATAATTCCTGAATGTGATCCATGCCCAAGATCTAAACACATTTAGAGCTCCAAATGCTCTCATCCTCGCTGATTCCCTAGAGACAAGAGCTCATAAGGACTGACCAGTGCTGACACAGGCACCATGTCGCAAAGCACGTATTTTTGTATCTTGCCAGAGAGGTGCAAATTCTGTGGTTTTTGTCAGTTCTAAATTCAGCCTCTCTATCTCAACATCTCTTTGACAAGAGATTTTATGGCTGTTCTCAGCACAGCAACTGATTTTCTGACTTGGGTACCAACAGCAGGTGCCAGCCTTTGGACTCCAGAGTATATTTGTTCCTGTCACTACTGGACGTGTTCCTGATGCTCTGGTCAAAGAGATAGATGTTGGCCTTTTTGCCAATTGCCATCTTGCACCATTGACATTAGTAAAGTACAGCCAGATGAAAAGGGGTGATCTTGCAAAGCCTGGGCTGGCCAAGGGGGTTTTGGCTTCAGCATCTTGGAGGACTTGATGTGAAACTCAAGGACTTGCCTCTGCTCTGAACCTTCTTATACCAGATACAGGCAAATCCCCTAGACCTTGGCTTCCTCTGCATCTCAGCGGGGACATGGGGCAGCCTTGAAACTCTGCCTGGTTATCTCAAGTTATGGAGATTCTAATCAACACTGGGAACGAGTTCTCTGGGTGTGCTTTGAGACAGAATGGACCAGGTCTGACGCTACTCATAAGATGATGTTCTGCTTTCAGGCCTCTGGGAGTTTTTCCTCAAATTACCCGCTGAAGAGGAATGGGCTCGAGATCACTCAAAGTGTATCTGCTGGTTGTTACAGCTGCAGAAGAGGCTTTTTCTGTGTTATTTCCTTCTACTATTGCAAAGTTTCTGCAAGAGTTGTTGAAGGTCTTTCTTCCCGTCAGGTGTGTCAGTCCTCAGTGTTAATACATTTTGCTAACATCTTTAAAAAGCTACGTGGTTATCAACTCAGCCTAGAATGGAATGGATGTTAAGACCCCTTTGACAGATTTCCCCATATATTATATCCTTGAGAAAGAGAGTTATCTCTTGGCTTTACTCTAATTTCTATCCCTACGTTGGCAATCTTTGCACAGAGAGTGACTTAAAGACATCTTGCAGTAGAACAGTTGTAGGCAATCAGCATTTCCTTGCCTAGAAGATCCAGCTGCTCTGAAAATGTGCAGCTGGTGTTCTGTAGGAATTATTATTATCCACCACTTGCCTGGGAAGATTATTCCATTGGCTGATTGACCTTGTGAATTCTTTTTCCTTTTGTGTCTAGTTGGAATCTCCCCAGGAGTAGCTTGTACCCGTTACCCCTCATTTTTTCCATGTGACTCCTTGTAAATGAGAGTCTCCATTCTCATTGTAGCCACAGCAGTGAACATCTAAACAAACCCGATTCACTGGTTTCATCTGGAGTCATCTCTTAGAAATGGAGTTTAGCACAGGTGAAAAAAATAACATTCTTCTCAAGTGCAAATGTCTTATTTAGAAAAAAATCTTTGTAGGGAATTTTAATGGGAAATCTGAGTTGGAGATTCAGATGGATCCTGAAATGTGTCCATTAGTGATAATAAATATTGCTTTAATCCATCCAATCCATCATATCAAGAGCTTTGTTCATTTTTCTGTGAAAACGTAAAAAAACTAGTGATCATTCAAAGTACTTCTATATCTCAGTGTTGTCTCACTACAGTTTGCAACAGGTACTGGTTTTGAAGGGTGTTTGAAAAATGTGTTGAAGTCCCCTTTAATTACCTGGGACCTTGGAGCAAGGTGAAAGACTTGAAGCCTGTGGAGATTATTTCTGGCTTTGATTGTATTATTATAGGCTTAGAATAAGTTTGTGGGGTTTTTTTTACTTCAGTGGAGACATTTTGGTGCACAGAAGATGAGAAGTTGGTTTTCTGTTTCAGCAAAAAACTTGTTTGGAGTCTAACGTGCATCCAGTGCAGCTAGAACCAATAAGAGCCGTGTTGACAATCCCTTCTAAGAATGGCTTCTGATTTAGCAGTACACAGTATCCTCCAATATGTTTACTATCTTTATTAAATTAATTATTTGTATTTTCACATTATCCGAAGCCTAATGAGTATAACTGTGATGTTAGCTTAACAGAGAGCAACAGAATATCGTGATGAACAGAACAGGAAAGACATATAAGAAGTGGACGGAAAGCTAACTACAGATGACACTGTGGAATTTTTAGATTGTTTTTGATTTAGTAGACTTTCTTTCAGACAAAGACTAGATTGTTAAGCTCAATCATCCTACCACAGTTGTTCAGTAAATTGGATTTCTTGCCTTGTTTGTTACTTATTCAGTTAGTGAATCTCAACAACTAAGACTTGCCAGAGGGTTTTAAAAAATTAGTGATGGACCCTTGAGAAGTAAGTTTGTGAAATACATTATGAATAACAACAACGGCAATTGATTATGTCTATACAAATGGAATTTATTTTATTTTATTATCTCGTAGTCTTTGTGGCTTAGGTAATGTATGAGCTACTTATCATGGGAAATTTAGGTACAAATTAATTTAAATTACAAATAAAAATAAATGACATTTTAGCCTGGATGATTGATCACATTAAAGCTACACTTTGAGGTAATACTTACCCTACCTGTTCAGTGTTTTTCATAGTTAGTGGATGGTTTAGCAGTGCAAGCCAACACTCGAGTTCTATTATCGCACAGTCTCATCTCCTCCTGAACTTTATGGTTGAGCTTTGGTACATCTTTGGGGAAGATGTGTATCTTTGATGTGAAGTGCTCAGGAAAGGGATGTGGCTTTAGGTGCATTGTTCCAGTGAGAAATGCTCTTCACCGTTTGAACGTTGCCTTCTTTCCCATCTTGAGTTTTGCATACTTTGGATTTCAGTTACTTTATCTAGTTAAGCGACTTTGGCAAGACTGAAGAGTCTTATTTCTCAGGTTATTTCTCTATATATGTATTTGTAAATTAGAGTCAGTTCTCCTCTTAACCTTCTCTTCATTAAACTAATTAAGTAGACCGCTTCCCTGTTACGGTGTGATGGTGGCACATGCATATATTAAATAATCTTATCTCCACACTCAGAGAACCGCGCACATGAACTCCTGCTGCATGTGTACTCTTGAAGCGCATGCTAGAAACTGACATACTATACAGTGATCCTCCTTTTATAGAGATTTTGTAATCCACTCCCTAGTCGGTTTTTAAGTAGTTTGCTAAGCAGTAAATAGATCCGTGGAACGCTAATGCTTAAGCTCAAACATCAATCAGCATTTACATATCCTGGCAAAACTAATGCTATACTGGCCTGTATTCATTTTATTCCTAACTATTCGACAGCGTTGGCTTTACAAGAGCTCCCTATTGCCCTCAGATAAGTTGCAAAGGAATGAGCAAAAGATTATCTGCCTTGCAGATGACACTATTAAACATTGAAGAATGTAGTTGTTGTTGTTATGTGTAATAATGGAGCATTTTAGCGGTTAAAAAGTAACTCAGATAATCAGAAGACTCTGTAACACTTTTCAGAATCATGTTCCGGCGTGAATACTGTTGGTAACTGAATGGATTTTTCTGCATCTTCTTTTAGTTCATAAACATTTCAGCTACATTTCATTTGTTTGTTGTACTGTCCTTTGAACCATTGGGTTTGTTTTCAGCTCTGGGTACTTCAATAAAAGAAGGAGGTGGACCTGTTGGAGCAGGTCCAGAGGAGGCCACGAAGATGATGCTGGAGCAGCTCCCTGCGAGGACGGGCTGAGAGAGTTGGGGTTGTTCAGCCTGGAGGAGAGAAGACTTCGAAAGGGGAAACCTTTGAGTGGCCTTTCAGTACTTAAATGGGGCTACAGGAAAGCTGGGGAGGGACTCTTGGTCAGGGAATGTAGAGAGAGGACAAAGGGTAATGGTGTCAAACTGAAAGAGAGTAGATATTAGGATCTCTTCACTGTGAGGGTGGTGAGACCCTGGCACCGGCTGCCCAGATAAGCTGTAGATGCCTCATCCCTGGAAGTGTCCAAGGCCAGGTTGGACGAGGCTTGGAGCAACCTGGGCTGGTGGGAGGTATCCCTGCCCATGGCAGGGGAGTTGGAACGAGATAATCTTGAAGGTCCTTTCCAACCCAAACCATACTGTGATTCTATGATTTTTCTATTTCATTAGAAAGTTGAAGAGGGACAGAAGGTATCATGTTTTAATGAGTGGGTTTGTGTTGAGAGCATCTTTTTCCACCAAGTAGCACAGGCTCTTTCTCTACCGTCTGCCTTTTGCTTGGGGGGGTATCAGGATATACAGGGTGTTTTTTTCTTCTATTTCATCTCCATAGTCCTGAGAATTGATGGTCATCTTCAAAGGGGCTTTTATAGTCTAAGGGCAGTCAAAAGACAAATCCTGATGACTTCCAGTTTGCCTTGGGTTGCAGTCACTCCAGCATTTTCACTCATCCAAGCTCACGTAAAACACCAGACAAGCTCAGAATTAATGCAATTTATTACAGGAAAGCCAAAAAGTTCTGTTCTAGAAGGCAAAGCTGGGAACAATGTTATGCAGACAGATGCTGCAAAACCTTCACCTCCAGATCATTCTTAATGCTAAAGCTCTTTTCTAAGGCTGTTGTTTGACTTCATGGAATGTTAGTGAATAGTTAGTGAATAGTTAGTGAATAGTTAGTGAATAGCAGGGGAAGGCAGCGGTGCCTTTGGCCAGCCAAACCCTACCTAGGCTAGTCACCTAAGGGCAGAACAATCTTCCCTCTGCTTTGGCCCATTATTTTATCGTTTTGTAGGTAGAATTCCTCTTGTATTTTGGAAATTCATATGTAAGCAACTTCATACAGCTAGACTTTAGAAGGGGTTACATATATCATGAGTAAAGGGGCTAATCCTTGTACCAAAATTGCTCATTTATGGTATAATTTTGAGGAGTTACTAAGTATATATAACTAGGGTTTTGTTTTCGTAATGTTAGATATGAAGAGTATTACATATATATCTTTATTTTCCACTTTTGAATTATGAAAGGGTGGTTGTTTCTACACATTGTAATAGTACCAGCACAGCCAGGCTTTCTCCAAACCCTCTTCTCAGCATGTCCATCAGAGTGTTCTTTGGAGCTCAGATTTAAGAGCTTCATGAGAGTCATTCCTTCTCTCCATAGCTGGTGGTGGTAGGAATTGAAAACTTCAGAGTTAATTCAGCAGTATGTGCAAACTAGTCTTATAGCAAGGTTATTGCTTTGTGAATAGAAGAGAACAGCAAATTCCCTTCAAGAGTTATCTCCAAAGAATGTTTATCAATATGGCGATAGGCAATTTATACATATTATATATATATA
>NW_009714381.1:0-1654 GCF_000703405.1 Apaloderma vittatum
GGACCTCCTCATGCATTATTTATTTCGACCTTTAGGGGACGAGGAACTCCCCCCTTCTTTCAGGAGATTAAAAATAAATCAACAGACTGAAAACCTCAACAGACACGGAACATTACAGCGATCAGCCACACACGTGTTCACATTTATTTATTATAAAGAAAGATTTCATGGAAAATATGTATTTTTTTGTATAATTTACAGAGTTTATTCTAGTATGTATTTACAGCTGAAGAGCAAAGGGATTGTTCTTTTGATAAAATATAAATAAAAATCTCTAATTTTCGTAACTTTGGGGCTGCTGCTTTTTCTGCTTTACCCGGCAATTACAGGACCGGGGAGGGGGGGAGCCACCACCTGTCCTTGGCTCTGGTGAAACTGGGCTCCGGCAGGAGCTGCTCGTAGAGTCTTTCAGTGACAAACACCGCTTATGCTTTTGCTTCTTAAAAGAAAACCCCTTTCTTTCCTCCAGAATAAGAAGGAGACTCGATTCTCGGGCGTGTCAGCTTAACCCCAGGGTGGGGTTGGCAGAGGGAAGCACCTTTAGGTGTAAAACTGTTTGGGGACAAGTGGATCTGAACAAAAATCTCTTTTTTTTATCCCAGAGGGGACAGGAACCATCGGAAACTCGCGCGACTCAGCCTCTGCCTCTCTTTGTGGTGTTTCTGTTCTGGGGTTCCTCGTTTGGCCGGTAACATCGCGAAGGAAAATAGAATTAGGTGCAGTATATCTTTATATATCTGTATTTATGTATCTAGAGTTACAGATCTATAAGTTTGGTGGAAGTTTACTGATAATTGACTTTAAGCTCTCGGCACAGAATGCACCGAACGCGTGATGGATGGATAAACCTCTTAGGGCTTGTTCAGGCTGCTGGATTTTGCAGAAAAAGCCGTTCCTGAGGGAAAAAAGTAAAAAAATAGAACAGAATTTCCTTTCTCCGGGGGTTTGGCTCAGAGCAGCCCTCAGCTGGCCCAGGGGACTGTGCCCAGTGCGAGGACCCAGCTGAGGGGATGCTGAGGCCCTTCAATCATCGTCCCCATGCGCCCCGGAGCATTTGGGGACTTCTGGGTACAAACACCTGGAAATCATTAAAAACCAGCGGAGGCGCCTGAATGTATTAATTAAATAAAATGTACGGTGCATGAATCCCACCCGGTGTCCTCCCCCCCCCGCCACTGCGGGATCCTGGGAGCGTGAAACCTCGGCCCTGGGAGCAACATCCCCGAAAGGAAGGGAGGAAAGAGAAAAAAACGCCACAAAACGTGTGAAAAGAGAATTAGTGAAATTAGGTTAGGCCAATAAAACGTGCGGGGGTTCGCCCCCTCCTCGGTCCCGCAGCCTCGGGCGAGCAGCGCTATCTAGCCTGATCTATTGTTTCCCCCCCTGGCAGGGGGGTTATTGTGTGATAAATAATTCCTAAAAAAAAAAAAAAAAAGAAAAAAAAAGAGAGAAAAGTGGGTGCATTTGCATAATCACTGCTTTGATGTGGCCAGCGAGATGAAGCTGTGTCCCCCCCAAATCTGCCACGGGCCAGAAGGAACAAAAACAAGAAGGAGCCTTTCAATCCGCTGGCAGTGTGTGGGGCAGCCCGTCGGGAGCGGGTTTTTCACTCTCGCTTCTCTTTTAACGACCCTTTTTAATGATTAAACTCCAG
>NW_009714381.1:1685-3767 GCF_000703405.1 Apaloderma vittatum
AGGAATGCCAAAAAGAAGGCCAGCGCCTCGCTCGCCCTCGCCGTCTTTTCTGGTTGGGGTCTCCTTGTCCTTCTCAGTTTCTCTCCTCACTTTTAAGAGGCGCTGGAGTAGGTGCCTTCGGCTCTTCAAAAAGCCGGGATGGATGGGAGGGATGTCTCGGGGGGGCTCAGCACTGGGATGCTCCTTCCACCGTCCTTTGGGACGTGCTTCTTGCCGCGTTGGTCATCTTGGAGGGGTTTTTCCTTCTATCCCAGGTACAGACCCCACGAGCAGGATCATCTCCCTGTGGCAACGGGAAGTACCTTGGGGAAAAAGAACACGGAGTGTCAGAAGATTGGAGTTTGGGAGAGAAGTTTTCTGCTGCCGAGAGCGGGGTTTGGGCTGGCAAACCTCCCCTGCTCCCCCCTGGTTGTTTTATTTTTCCCCTCTTTTCTTTCTTCCTTTTCATTTCTTTCCTTCTTTTCTCTCCAAAGACATGATGGGAGGTCCCAGCTCTGACCTGGAGCTGCGGCTCCTCAGAGAAATCTCAGGGAAGTCATCCCCGTGGCTCCAGAATCAATCACAGCGAACCTGGACGTGGACCGGGGCAGGGAGAGGGGAAGTAAGATGGGAAAGCACCTCTTTGGATGAAGGGAAAAACCAGGAGGGGGATGGTTTCCATGGCAGCGCTTTGCCATAATAACACGTGTTTACGATCCTTCTGTGTATTGTATTTTTGGCATAAAAGCTTCTCCGCGCCCCGTCAGAGCTGGAGGGGCATCCCTAGGGCCCCCGAGGGGCTTTACATCCCTCCTTGGCATAAGAATAGCGACAAGAAGCCAAACTAGTGCCCGGTGCGACAGCAGCCGCACCCCAAGGGCTCGCGCTCGCTCGCTTTCAAGTCAGGCATAAATCTCGCGACGTGTCGCCGTAATTAAAACGAGCGTTCCCCGTACAGCCCGCGTCGGGGCTGGGGGGATTTGAAGCGTGGCTTTCGACAACGACGAATTTGTGAAACCCTTACTCCGGTGCCTTCAAGGTGTCCCGCTCCCCGGGTTTTGTTGGTGAAATTAGTTTGTCATCCCGGTGACACTCGGGCTTCCCGACGGCGAAAAAGGGAAGCTGGGAAACGATGAGATGAGGCTTCACCTGCTATGGGGCTCCTTAATGACTTTGTCAGTGAAATGTGTAGGACACAAAGTAATTAAGCACCCACTGGCTGGTTTTTTTAACACTGGACACATCAGTTATTGCCTAATGTTGGTTTAACAAAAGGGAGCCAAGAGCAAGGCTAACGGTGACGTCAAACTAAGCCGGTTGTCATCCTACAGGCCCAAATGTCGCGTCTTAAAAGTCTAAGCTGGATTTTTTTCTTTGCTCCGACAAGCTGATACCTTCCACTTCAGGCTCTATCCTGCCTTCAGCCTGGGACGTTGCAACTTTTGGGCAGGTCCAGCAACCTTGTGGCCACCTTCTCATCCCCGTGACGTCTTGTACCATGATGTTGCAACGCTGAGATTTAAAACCAAGCCTTGAAAAATTGATTGGTGGGGAAAAAAAAAAACCAAACCAGATGAAATTTCTTCGGACCTGCTGCCCTGTGACGGAGGGTTCTCAGCGTGCAAGGAGGGAATAAGGGTGGTGCTGGTGTGGCTGTGACACACAGCCATCCCTTCCCCCTCCTTTTATTAAAAAAGAAGAGAGCCTAGCCCAAAGCTGATGGCATATTTACCTTCATGAGGTTTTTTTTTTAAAAAAAAAAGTTAATTACTGCTCGGAGCAAGTTGGTATGGCTGTCCTGAGCTGTCTTTTATTAGTAGTCGCCTTCATTAATTTCCCTCGCTGGATTTGCTGCTAATAGCTGCTCGGTCCTGGGCAGCACAAAGCAGCATCTGTGCCATTGAGCAGAAAAGCGGGAGTCAGGCAAAGCGGAGGGAGGTGGGGGGGAGAAAAACCTTGAAGGGCAGGGGCAGGGGGGGCGACGCCGTTTGCAAATCAACCTCTATTAACGTGACGGCCTGCTCAGAGGGGACGGCAGTTTGGGCTCCGCTCGGTTGTTACCGAGAGAGAAAAGGCACCCCTGGGTGCCGGCTGGGACACCCT
>NW_009714381.1:3804-4158 GCF_000703405.1 Apaloderma vittatum
GAAGCGAGGTGCTGGGTCTGCCTCTGTGGGACCTTGGGTCTCCCCCTCCTCTTGGTGCTGCAGGTGCTGTGGTCCTTAAGCCCCCACTGAGCCATTAAGCAAAATAAAATAATAATAAAATAACTATAATACATATGAGAAGTGGAATAAGAAGTATAAGAAGTGTTACATAATGTATATATTACATATAAGCTGTATTAATTAAAATAGACATCATATAGTGTATAATATATTTAATAACACAATTATTAATAACTTGTAGACACACGCCGTCTATAAAAGTAGCTTTTCTGATTCAAGAATGGGATTAAGTTCTATCTGGAGGGTGGCTGGGGGGGAGTGTGCGAGGGGGCT
>NW_009714381.1:4279-4598 GCF_000703405.1 Apaloderma vittatum
TTCACCTAGGGGGTGCCCCACAATCAGCAGGCCCCCCCCCATTGCTCTGTCGGCTTTGGGGGGGTCAGGATGAGCTGGGAAAACTCCCGTGCTGGGTGTCGACCCCTCGAAGCGCGATGCCACTCCCGCTACCAAGCCAGATGGTGGGCAGCAGATCGCCGAAGAGGCCGGCGCCGCGGCATTAAACACTGAATTTTGCCAAGCAGAAGAGATCTGGCCGGGCAGGCTGCGTGCCGACGGGAAGTTTTCCCCTCAGTAGCCATGAATAGCTTTTTTTTTTTTTTTCTGGTCAAGGACCCATGCCGAAATCCAACCACTG
>NW_009714381.1:4629-7841 GCF_000703405.1 Apaloderma vittatum
GACCAATGCCGAAATCCAGCAGCTGGGCTCCCGGGGCAGCTGACACGGGGTTTATGGCAGCGGGGACGTGCTGCCTCGCGTGCAGGGGCTGCCTCACAGCTGGAGGGGTCACCCCGCTCTCCGCTGGCCTTAATCGCCCGGGATTGCTGCTGGGAGAGGGACGGAGGCAAGCGTGGCTCAGCCTCGGGTGGGCCAAATAACAGAAAGTCTCCCTTTTTGATGCCTTTTTTATAAGAGAAATTCCCCAAAGCGCTTCGTAGCGAAGTTAGGTATGGGCAAAAGAGAGAAAAAATCATCCTGCTTGTGGTTAATAAATAGGCTTTGTTTTTTTCTTACACAGGATGTCAGCGTGGATCCTTGAGGTGGCTGCTTTAGACGAGGGTATGTTTCTTCAGACTTTATGTCTCTACGCTTAATGCTAATATTTCACTGGACCAGCACAATGCAGTTTTCCTCATTCTGTAGAGACCACAAGGCTCTTAATGATCATACCGAGCTCTTATGTTGAGCTTTGGAGCGTGTTAGAATTAATGAAGCCCCCAAAACCCCCATGGTAGCAAGTGACTTCATATAACCACTGATTTTTATTTTGTTTTTAAGAAGAAAAAAGTATTCCCGTATTTGTCAAGACTTGGTTGTTTCAAATGACTTTCTCCGGAAACCAAAGGAAATAGCAGAACAGCAATTTTTTGATTGGTAGCTCCAAGATAAAACTTCCAGCCAAAATGTTAAATGTTCCATCATTTCCCCCAATAACCACCTCTTTATACTATTAATATGAACCAATAATTTAAGTTCTGCATGTTTTGGGTCGTGTATATGCCTAAATTCTTCAGGCAATGAAGATACAGAGCACGTTAATCCAGGATTTCCAGTATCCAAGCCCGGAGTGAAGACAGAGCGCCTGCGTTCGCGAAGGGCCAATACCCCTGAATTTGTGCCCAAACAGAAACTACAGGGTTCAATGTGATGAAGCCTGTTTTAACAGACACTGATCTTCGGTACTAACCTTTAACTGGAAGTAGTCCTAACTTTGGCTAAGACAGGAAAACGCGTGCTACGAACCAACCAAAGAAACCAGCTGCTAAATGCAAACATGAGGAAGAAATCAAACCGCGAAGGTTTCCCACAGATCGATTTATTTGGGAGCGTACCTGAACATATCTTTTTTTCCTGGCTTGGAACAAGAGGTGTCACCTGGACATTACTTCTCAAACCTGCCCATGCTGTTGCAGCAGACACCGTGCGGCCGGCTGTTAGCTGCGTCTTAGGCGCGGAGGGAGGTTTTGTTTTGCTTTTAATTGTCTCTATGGAGAAGGAAAAGCCTCTACAGAGAGGTTTTAACACAGCATCGCTGCTGCTTATTAATTCCCGAGATCTCCCTAACTAGCTTTGTTTCCTCTCCGCAGCTCGGCGTTCTCTTTCCCCGGAGCACGGAGCTACGCGCGCCCGGCGTTTGTCGCTTGGTTAAAGCCCGCGTTTCCCTGCCGCCGCGGACAACGACGCCCTTTATTGGCTGCGGAACAAGATAACGGGCTTAATCTTCCCAGTAACACGTGAGTTTTCATGTATCACTTTAATCTGCCAAACACTGCGGCCGAGTGTACCGTCACATGCCGATTTTACTTTTCTATGAGGCAGCGACTCCCCCGGCTCAATGATGGATTGTTTGCTCGCTTTTTAACAACAGTCAAGATGGTGAATGCCCCGGGGTGACAGACAGGGTGCAATGGGAACGGCAGCAAATCTGATGGCCCGGTTCAAGTTCACCTGACAAAGCTGAAGCAGTCTGCAAGCAGCATTCGAGAAAGGATTATTCACACTAGCATTCTATTTTTGAATGCATTTTTCTTCCTGCGCAGCTGCCCAGCTCCCTGACACTGAAGGTTTATGCACCATAATAAAGAGATTTAATTTTTTTTTTTCTTCCCCCTCTTCTCTTGCTTCTCCCGCTTTACACCTAGTTCTAATCGGTCCGTGCGGCGATGGGGCATCTTTCCAAACAACTCGGCACAAACATCACCTCGAAAACAATAGCGTCGCTAAAAAGCGGGAACAAAAGCCTAAAAAAATTGCTGCTGGCTGCAGAAACAAAAGCGGACGGTTTTGTTAAAGCTAACTCTCTGCTGGGGACCCATCTTTTTGTGAGACTTTGACGCTGCGTTCCCTTTCGCGTCAGGAAAATCTCCCCGAAGAAGCGATCCCGGCCTTTGAGCTCAGGGGCAGTGGGACATCGGGAGCACTGGAGGAGAAGAGGAGAATGTGAAATGAAGCAGAGCTCCGTAATATACGTGGGACTGTCCACATACTCTGGAGGTGTTGGCAGAGTTTCAGAAGAATAAAATCTAGTCTCATCGTACTTTCTTTTGGCTGGAGAAGCGGCAACAAATGTTACCTCCGGTCTTGTGTGTTATTCCAGTTCTACCTGGCACCGTTCAGGGGAAGATGTGCAACTGTTGCTCAAACTGTTGCCCAGGAGGAGCTTTTCTGCCTGCCTGGTTCAGCTAGTAATGCCAGGAAAGGTGTGCTGGGAGAATCTAAAATCACTTTCCATTTTTCTAAAATGTATTCATCAGCCTATTTGACTTGAAAATCTTTTTTTCCCCACAGTCTGAGTTTGGGTAATACTGCCAATAGTTTTTTGGTGTTGTGGTTTTTTTTTTTAACTATTCACACCAGTTGGCTTAATTCAGCATTGAACGCTGTAGCATTTCATGTGAAGAGCTCCCATCCCCTCTTTTTTATGGCTGTTTTCTTTACAGTGCACATATACATTTTCCGACTATGCCAGCAGGTTTGGCTCTTCTCAGCTAACCAGCCTGGGGTGGGAAAAAACCACAAATATTTCAGCAGTTGAGCTAGAATTCACAAAGTTGGGAGGGCATCACTTGCCTCTAAGCACTTGTGAAATTTGCTGTGACAGAGTAACTCCAGCAGTTGGGTGTCTCGGAGGTGGGTGAGCGCTTCTCGCGATGGGAATTGCTGTAGGTGTCCAAGGAGGTCACACGAGTGAATGGCAAGCTTGAGTTTAACAAACAAACAAACAACAAAAACAACCCATAAAAGGTCATTTCATAAAAAGCAAAAGGCTGCAGCTGCCTCTAACGCTGGCACGCACTACTGAAGCATGTGGCCAGCCTCCATGCCATGGGCTGTTTGGTCCTGGTGCTAAAAATCAGGGGCTCTCCAAGTTCGCTCAATAACAGCCCCAA
>NW_009714381.1:7852-10604 GCF_000703405.1 Apaloderma vittatum
AAAGGTTGGAGTTAAAGGACTGAGTGGCAGCTGTTTGCATGGGTGACAGTAAAGCGTGTTCCCAGGGCAGGTGGAGTTGTCAAGAACCTCCTCCCCACATCGTGTAGGTACAAATTGAGTCTTTGGCTGCGGGAGTGGAGTGGGGCAGGAGGATCGGAGTCTCGGTGTGGGCCGTGGGTAGAGGCAGCGTGTAAATATACTGCTTAAATATTACTGGACATCTGTCTTGACTTTCAGAAATGTATTTTCTGGGATGTTTCAGAAAAGCAGCAGGTTGGAAGCCGTGCAGGCTGCGATTCCAGCAGCAGAGTCACAACCCATCGGGTGCGTTGTTCTTTCTACTGGCAGCAAATTGCAAGGCTCACATACTCACACACACCTCCGAAAGAAATTATTATTTTTTTAAGCAAATCAAAACATTACCAGTTATTCCCTGAAACACTTATACAGGTTTCTTAAAGTTTTACAGACAGTGGAAATACAACTTTCTGCTTCCGTCTCGCTCTATTTCGTATTCCATTTCCCAAAAGCAGATGGTGCTGATTGCCCTTACTGGGTCTGAATGGATTAGAAGCTTATACAGTCCTATAGGACACCTTGAGCTGGATTTGGGAGGATGTTCTCTTACTTTTCTTACGTTCTTTTGTTAATTCTTACAGATGGCTACAACAACATGAGGTTCAGGTGACACACGGGACGGTGACCTGGCATTACCGGCCTGGATGCGAAGACCAGAACGCGCCAAACTCTTGAGGGTAACGACTGACTCGACTCACGTGGGCATCGTCTCGTGGCTCCCTTCTCACAAAGCCAACGTTCTCCTAAAGGTGTGTAGGATAAAATAGTGTCCAGCTGACGGGCTGTTCTTTGTGTGACTGTCTGGCATGAGCCTACATTGGGAGATCTGCTGAGGGTCTTGTTAAAGAAAGGCGGCGACAGATTTCGTTGCACTCCACGTGCTGATTATGAAAGAAGTAATCGATTCCCTTCTTCCCAAAGTTGGAGCGTGAAACATCTTTGCTGTTAAGAGAATGAATCTGGGGGTCCGTGAGGTAGATGAGGCCTTTCCCGTTACCTGTCACCCAACCTGCGGAAGGAAGGAGACATCTTGGCATCGAGCAGGGAATCGTTGTATAATCATACCCACGACTCTGCTTGGCACAGCCCACGCTCTTTGGTGATTCCCAGTTTGCACCTAAGTCAGCAAAAGCAAATCTCTAAGGGTTACATAATGAATATTTCATGAAGTTAATATCCCTAAGATACCCGCGTGCTAAAGATTGAGTCTGAAAGCTTTTATCCTTGGCTCTTGACGAAAGAGCTCGTTTCTCCATAGCCCAATAGGGGACCTTTTCTTAGGCTTGGCAATTTGAGGAAGGAAGAAGCATCACACAACCCGTGGCCTCTTTTAATGGTTCTCCTTCAGATGGTTCCAAAAGAAACACCCTTGCAGACCTGTGTTAGTCTCATTTAGAGACAGGACATCCTTTCTGTAGCATATTCTGCAACGTGACTGGGCACACGAGAAATGGAAGTTCCCAGCAATACAAACCTTGCAGATCAACAACAACGTCTGTGCCGTTGGAGAACTCATAGGAGAAATGGCCGTAGGCCAGACCGTACTCTGTGGCTTTGTACTCATTTTTTACTACCTTCGTGTTATTGGACAGCTTCACAAACTCCCCAAGGATGTAGGGCTCCACACTTACACATCCTTTTATAGTTCTGTCCTCCAGTATCTGAGAAGAGAGTGTCAATGACAGTCATGCAAGCAGAGACGTGAAAACAACGATGCTAAAGCTCCTCTTATTGAAACTTTTTTTTTTTTTACCTCCTAGAACTTTCCACCGTAAGATAGGTGGAAGGAGTCTCCACATTAACCCTCTGCTGATTCAAAACAGGCTGTTTAGGTGAGGAGTTCATATTTAGCTAGAACAAAGGGCAGAACAAGATCCAACACAAAATCAGCCTGACATGCCAAATTCCACAAGCAATGAATTCTAGAAATATCTTGTTTGTCCAATAAATAAGAAACTTCTTTCTGGAGTCTGTGCCTAAAGAATAAGCTCCAAAGCTTAAAAGATCTGGCTAAACCTGGTCCTTCTTCCATGTGTAATTAACCACTGAGAAGTTTTGGGGGTTTTTTTAGTAATTTCTGTGTTCAGAGACTTCAAAGGACTTATGCCAGGTTCTCGTTAGGCCTCGTTAGTGGCATAGAGCCAGACCTAGTGCTGCAAGGGCTGACAGAAATAGCGATAAGCAGAGAGCATGATATCATACACCTACTCATGATGAGTCAGTGAATTCAGCTCTGTACCCTGAGAGGGCAGCCCTCCACAGGTGAAGCACAAGTCCCATTGAAAGTTAGCCTTAAGAATAAAAGACAAGACCCTTTACTTCCCCACTGGGGCTGGATGTCAGCATTAACCACTCTTCTGGTGCTCAAAATAAGTCACTTTTTACCATGCAGATTTCATAACTACCCTGAAAATAGATGTTCATATACTGTTAGATGATAGAAAGGGCTGGGTAACTCCTGGGCTTCGTTTACAAGTGGGTTTCTGACTTGTAACGGTACGTGGCAGCTCTTCTGCCACGTGCGCCCGTGACCTTGTGGCTCTGCAGGAAGGTGTCTTCTATCCTGAAACGAACAAATGCAGCTACCAGGTGAGATCACGTGAATGACCGCGTGTCATCTCAAAGTGGCCTAACCACTAGCATTTTAAAATCAAAATTGACTTTAGACGCTCTT
>NW_009714381.1:10635-31418 GCF_000703405.1 Apaloderma vittatum
TTCTTTTGTATTGCTTAGAAGACAGCACTTACCAGGAGTACTGCAGAGGGGATGTAAAAGATTTGAGTAGGGACCTTCTGCTCATACAGCCTCTTGTTGAATTCCGTCACGTAATACTGGGCAGTCATTTGCCGTTCCACGTCACTGAAATGGTGGAGAAGTCCCTTTTCTTCTTTATATTCTTTCCCAATGTACCTAAACAAAAAGAAATGTTTGGCGTAGCCATGAAGCCCGGCTTGTGATACAGAAATATCGGGACAAAGCAGAGCTTGGCTGTTCAGAAGCAAAGCCAGCTGTTGGTGATGCCTTTCAAATGTCAGTGATTCAAGTTGTGTGGTTTTTTTCTTTTTATAGCTTTTACAGGTGATCCAGCAAATCCTGAGATGGGCCTTTTCATAATACCACAACGTTTCAAGTCAACTTGTCTTGACACTGAAGGGAGACTCGGCTCAGAGGTACTTAAAATATTGCTCTTAACCCATAATAATTCAAAAGCTACTTCTAATAAAAAGCCAAAATCTCCTGGTGCAGAGGCTTTTATGAAGCAAATAGATGATTTTAGTCCTGCCTTCAGAGCAGGTGCACCCCTTGCATAAACATGCTGCTCAAATTAAAGCCATTGAAACAAAATATATATATATATATATCAATATAGATATATATTTACACTGCTAATTCCCTAACGTAAAGCTAGAGGTCAAATAAAAAGGAAGCAACATTTCAGCTCCCATGAGACTATCGTGGCACAGACTAAAGTGAAGTCAGGCCTAAGGGCTGTCGTGAGCAAATGAACACTAACGTGGCTGTTAGAAGACACCAGTGAAGTAGCTTTTTCTTCCCAGAAATTAAAAAGCAGGCAGTTACAAGGAGTAATGGGCAATATTGCCCAAATGCCTGAGAGATTTGGGAAAGCTGAAAAACATCCTCGCTGCAGAAAAGCCGTCAAAATCTGACCAAATTTAAACTAGGTTGAAACAGACAGTTGTCATTCGCTTTCACACCAAAGTAGCACAGATGAACATTTTGTTTCAGGAATTGTTTGGGTCCATACCTTCCCAGGCTTTCTTCTTGGTGCAGGAAGTGTATCCAAAATGCACTTCTCTGTTTGCCCTCCTTTGCCACGTTCAGGTAGTCCCCAATGAATACGGCTGTTTCTTGGCCTGTCCAGAGGCCCGATTTCTTTGAGTATTTTAAAAGAAGAGCAGCTACAAAATAAGAAAACATCACGAGTAGAATGGACAATTCCACAGGATTGCTCTAAGCCTGCGCTGAGGGATGAAATAACCAGCACCCAGAGAGAAGACACCCAAGCTTCTCTGAAAGCAAAGTAGGGCACTATAAAATATATGTCAAGAGGTATCAAGGTGCAGAGTTGGACATTTTACATTAAGGACAAAAAAATTGGGGAAACTTACAGTATTCTTTACGCAGCTGTTTAGCCTTAAAAATTCCAGTAGGTGCCAGTCTCTGGACAAGCCAGTTATGCGCAACCCCTGCCAGAAGCTGCAGGTAATCATCTTCCCTCAGAAATCGAGCGTAGAGGATTTCTTCCTTCGTTCTCTCAGGCATGAAGACAAACCCACTTTGCCTTGGGTTCTGAAACAGACCTTCAGGGGAACTGCTGCGTGTCCGTGCTGATTTGCACCACAAACTCAGAGACGAACTGGATTGTCTCTTGCTGCTCACCATGTCCTGAGACTTTTCTTCATCTTCTTCAGTAGTGGCACAGTCAAAGTGCTCGGTTATGGATGTTCTTCTGCCCGAGGGCAAAGCTGTTGGTGCGTGGGGAGCTGACTGAGCCTTTGGAACACACGCCATAGGATCATTGCTTATAAAGTCTCCAATAGCAACGAAATCAAATTCAGTATCATCTATTGTTTCTGCTTGGGTGTCAACTTCAGGCACGACGCGAGATCCGTTTCCCACCAGGGCAGATTTCCCCAGCTGGTCACGCACAGAGGAGTCTGTGGCCATTTTCATCTCCATGCTCGTGGCTAGAACAGAAACGCCCTCACTTGTGGGGGGACGTGCCTCAAACGAGGGATCCTCTGTGCTCTCTGCAGTTTCTCCTTCTGGGGGGACCCACACAAAGGGGCTGCGGGGCCGAGGCGCGGGGACGCCACTGCCGCCCTCCCCGCCGCTGTCCTTGGTCCTGCAGCCCGAGGAGGACTTCTCTTCCTCCTCCTCCTCCTCAGGCCTGGTAGGAACAGAGCGAGGGGTGGAGAGGGAAGGAACCACCTTGGTCACCTCCCTTGCATTTTTTTCTGAAGAGCTGTTTGCACGGTGTCCTCCCTCCCGCAGCTCTTCTCCACAAAGAGACGTCTTCTCTACCAGCCTCCCAGCTACATGCGTACCTACTTGTGAGGAAGGTTGAGGAGATCCCCGACAGCTCTGCAGGGGCTCTCGAGGAGAACGATGCTGGGCTCTGCCAGTCAACAAGCGCAAGTCTGCAGCTTGACCGTTTTCATCAGATTCTGTTGTGCAACACAACTCTTCCAGCGAGGCCTTTTCCTGCTGCTGCACTTTCCCAGAAGACTCTTGGCTGCTGTTACCGGTCAGTTCCTCCCAGCTGGAAGAGTAACTCGATTTTGAGAGCTTGCACCAAGAGCTCTCTGAAGTAGTGCTTTGACTCCTATTTTGCCGTCTGCTGAAAATGCCGGTTTCATCGTTGATTATTTCTAATGGCTCAGTCTCCTCATCGAATGAAATTTTCATCACGTCGGAACCCATGTATTTATTCCTCTGGCCACTGAGTTTCTCTGAGCTGCTCTGTGAATCCTGCATTTTCCTCCGGTACGCTATTTCCTCAGTAGTACATGCAGTGTCCGCTGTCTTGGTTTCTGTTCTTAAGGCTGTGATACAAGCTCCCCCTTGGCTTTCTCCTGGCGTGGTTTTATGGATCCTGCAAGTATTTTCAAACACCTCACACACTGACAGATGATGCTGAGAATGCATGGCAAGGATTTTCTCAAAGTCGGCTTTGCCTTGCAGGATAGATTTTTCCACCGTGCCTTTATAACTGTCTGGAACGTAAGAGCTGGCATCAGAATTCGGGAAGCTTTCCACTTGCAGGTGCTTCTTGACTGTCGCAATCAGAGCCATGATCTCCTCAGCGAGCTTTCCTTTCTCTTCCTCTTCTGTAAATGAAGCGCTGTAGGAATGCAGTTTTCCCAGGGCTTCTCGACACAGCTGCCTCACCTCACGGAGCTTCTCGCTCTCCCCAAAGAGCTATCGGTGCACGGTGGCGAGGCAGAAAGCAGCTTTAATAAAACTGTGCAGCTCCTGCTTGCTGGTGACGGGACTCTTCTCGTTCTTGGTGAGGAGGCCGATCTCGAAGGATTCTTTGGCTTGGGACAAGTAGAATTTTCTCTTTTCCTTGGGACAGTCTTTGGAGTGACTATAAGACAGCAAACACACGCCACGGATGTTCTGGGAAGGGATGAAAGAGGAAGGAAGGAATTCAAAACCTGGATCTCCATCAGAGGTAAATAAAGGAAGGAGAAACTCTTGTTTCTTTCCCTTATACAATTTGAAGGAGATGTCAGGTGTAACTGCGGGCTGCTGTGTCTCCTGGAGGAAATAACCTTTCTCCTTTAAAATTCAGCTGTAGTTACAGGAGAAGCAGCATTCCCAGACAGGCTTGAAAGCCCATCCTAGCTCTGTGGACCGATACTGCTTTCTGCCCATCTGCTCAGCTTGGAGTTCAGAGCAGCGTACGGCGTCATACCCACAACACAGGCACAATACCCCCTGTGACACAATGTTTGAAAGCTGGATTAGAGCCAGATTTCATAGCCTGGACTCTTTTCTTCTACAAAAAACACTTTCTGAAGGAAGGCTAATACTTACCACGGCTGTGAGAACAAACAGCGGCGTGTACTGGCTGTAGGCTGCTGCTAGTTTGCAGGCCTCAGCAGCTGACAACAAGCGATGACCACACTCTCGGAGAAGGCTCTAGTGTAACGAAAGAAAAAAAATGAAACAAGAAGGAAAACTGCATCCCAAAGGCATTATTTTCAAAAAGATGGGTCTACCCAGTAAGCAACCCATTGGATTGAAGCAAGGCAGCTTGAGATTTGTTTCTTGTCTGCTGTGGGTTCCCTGAGCTTTCCGAGACCTTTGAGGCTTGATAAAGCGCAACAACAGCCAGATTTGTTTCTGTAGGAGCCTTTTAGCTCAGGTTTATCATCACTCTATCACTTTTCAACCCTGTAAATAATCTACTTATTACACAGACACACATACTCTGTAAGTACTCTTAATCTTTTTATTTTCCGAAGGAAGATGTTCCTCCATCTAGGTGCAAATGAACTTTTTTACCAGGAGCAACTGAAGATTCCTCAGCCCTTTCAACACAGGGAGAGGAACTAGAGGAAGAACAAAGCATGAGTGAATTTGGGACAACAACATACACTCTGTCTAAAGAATCTACACACAAACACAGCAAATCAAGTCTTACCAGGTCAATCTCAGCGTTGGTTTTAAACCGCACATAATCCATCTCATTCATGGAAGCAAAGATGTCTGCCATAATACCCAAGGAAGTAGCAATTCCCTGAAAGAGGAATGAAAAATCATCGTAGTGTTTTTCCACTTGTATTTTGAATTTTACTGCTCACAAGAAAGGAGGTTCTGTGTAGAACATAGCAGAGAACAAACCAAGCAAACAAGGTTCCAAGAGAAGCACCGCTGAGAAACTCAGAGGTGTCATCCTGGCAGGGTTTTATTAATTTCAGCTTGCAGCAAGTGTAGCTTGGTGGGTACGTACGCGTTTCCCACTACCGCTAGCTCTAGGTTTCAACTTCAGCAGCATCACATTTTCCTTAGAGTCGCGTTTTCCCAAGAAGCTTTTCATGACAACGAAAGCAAAGGCTCGTGATATCACCCAGAGCCCCACATCTTCGCTCCCCCAGAAACCTTCGGAGCCTGAGGTCAGGCTTTAAGCAGAGGAGAGGTGACGAGGTCTGGTTTTCCCGGGTACAGTTACAGAAGTTCTTACAGCTTAGGACTTGCAGGGCTTAGGTTCGCATTCCTGTTTAGCTTCGGACACACAGCGTGACTGTTGCCTCATCTACAGTGGGAAGATGAGCGCAGCCGAGCCTCAAAATGATGTTACAAACAAATACGATAGACGTTGCGACGGTTCAGATACTGGAGCGCAGCCCCACAGATAGACATGCTTACTTACAAGGGGGGGGAAGAAAATAATTAGCCTTAATCCTAATAAATAAAGAAAATCTACGGCTGCATTCGGGGCTTAGTCTGTCCTTGTGAGAGGCCCCTGTGACATCCTGCGTGACGGTTCACTTCAATGATTGCGCTTTAATGAAAACTATGACTTTCATTCCCCTGCAGGAAAAAAGGTGTCTGGAAGACCGGGCATGCATGCGGAAACAACGCGCAAGACGGACTTTGGTGGGGATATTTGTCCTGCGTGTTAACCTTGTCTGAGGTGAGTGATGGAAACATTATTGCTAAAAGACTTTGCTGAGGTAAACAGAAGCTACTCTCGCACGGTTATTAGATCAGCCGGGATATCCAGAGGGAAAAGGAAACGTTACCTTTTTATCTGGTTGAGGAAGGCTGAAATAGCCCACAACTGAAGCCCAAATCAACTCTGCTGCCTCATACCACATCCCTGAAATAAATCAGAAAAATTCGTTTATTTTGCACATCCTTGAGGCAGGAGCCCTCAAACTAATATAAAATCATATCCTGGAGGTTTTTTTTTTGTTTGGATTTTTTTTTCCTTTGGTGACATTGAACATTTATTAATTTCCTTTAGTTTTTGGCTGTGCATAAATACACATTTTATCCTCATAAAAGACTTCAGCTTGACAGTCATGGAAGATGAAAGATCATATCAAAAGCACAAAATTAAGGCTGAACAAAGCCCTCAATAGAGAAGCCCATCATGCTGAAAACTAGGGATTTTCTTCTCTGGAGAGTAGAAATTGCTGTGATAAACTGTGCATGCTTTTGGGAAGAGTCAATTTGGAAAAAGCGTTTCCAAATGTAGAGTAGCACAGGATAAAAAGGAACAAAATTCAGAATGCTCCTTGACTTCCGCTCAGATTAGTAATAAAATGATAATTTCTTGCTTCGTACATGGCTCTAGGTCCTTGCTGCTAAGAGATGGGTGTACAACTCGTCTTCTCTGGCACTCTGACATACACCAAACATAACGTTTCAAATCTTGACTGCAAATAAAATAAAAAAAAATACAGGGAAACCTTGAGCAGATGTTTCTAGAACAAACACCACCTTACCAAGCTTTTGCAGTATTTGTCCTCTGATCTGTAAGCAGACCGACTGAACGAGAATCCTATCGCTTTCCTTAGCGTATCGCCAGGTCCCTGCAGAAAAGAGGGGGGAAACTCAGTGAGCCTCAGAGTAAATTGTCAGGATTCTCCCCGTTGAATTCAGCTGGTTTGAGTCAGGACTTACTCAGAGAGGTGACAAAGTGACAGTGGGTTAAGGAATGTAAGCAGACAGCTAGATGGGGGTGTAGCTTGAGTGACAGCTACACAGAGCATAAAAACAATCTCTTCTGCGAAGCAACAAGAAGTCATTGTACATCGATATTGTACAGAGCTCCACTGAAAACAAATCGAAAGGGTGAATCGTTGTTGTCATCAGTACATAAAGCAGCGCAAAATATTTCTAATCGCTGGCAAAGCACACTGTCTTTTTAGATAGCAGTATCTCATGAAGATTAAACCAAAAGTTTTCAGGTTAATGCACTACGATTAGTCATACCAAGTCTTTTGTTGCCACTTCCATATTGGATTTCAGAATAGAATAGGAAATTAAATCACTAAGCGGTCCTAAGCATAATCCCAAGAGAGATGAAATGCAGTGTTTTGCGTAGCCAGCTCCACCTGAACAGAGAGAGCTGGTACTTTTTTTAACACCCTCTCGCATGAAGGCCCTTCTTGGATGAGAAACTCACTTTCACGTGAGAAACAAACCAACAAAACCCACAACAGGCTTTTTAAATTTTCTAAGTTTCATGGCTGCAGGGAAACTGGAATGCATTGACCACATACTCCCTGAAGGCTAAGAAAACGGAGAACAGCTATAAAACCTTAAAATATATTGTCTCACAATCATAACTAGATTGTAATTATGGATGTCTGTCAACATTAATGAATTCTTACTGTTAAAACACTACACATCCCTTAGTAGGTTTCGTTTTCTACATCAGCCAATTGCTTGAAACTGGTCCACATTTTAAAACTCTGCGCAGAGAAATTAGCAGGATGGCTGTCAGGCCATAATATTTTCCCACCCAAGTTAAAATATGCAAGAACAAATTTCAGAAATTTCAAAACCAACTGGCTGTTTCCACATTTTAGCAAAGAACGGCGAAGAAAAGAGAAACGTGGTGTAAGGAGACATGACTCAGCTCACCTTGGTGGTATTTGAACTTTGTGGGACTGTTAAAATTGGTACCAGAATCCCACCAAAATAGCAACTATGAAATCAGAAGGGAAATACAAATGTACCTGTTGCTCCATTGGAATTAATAAGGCTGCTTAGGATGTATTCAGCTTTTAGAAGTTTACCTGATTTAAAAAAAAAAAGGCACAAAATGACTATGAAATTGTATCATGTGGCAGGAAGTGAATAGAAATACTCATCAGTGAAAGGCCCTGCAAATTGTACTTCTCCTCCCAGCACTGACAGCGTGTACACGCTCAGACTAAACTTTCCAGTTACGGACAGGCTGCAGATGCTGCCTCATGCTCAGGAATCTCTTCGACACGGGTTATTTCCCATATACAACAAATGTTACCGAGAATGCTGAGGAGGCAGCTATTTCTGGCCAGGCACTTGCTTCAGAAAAAAGCCCCAAATATTTTGGCCTCACTGGGGAGTTGACCAGGACAGGAAGCTCTATAGATGCACCTCAGAGCCCTGAAATCCCACCACAGTCTTGATGGGCTGTGGGAGATGCCTAAAGGTCTAATTTGATGAGCTTGATGGATGTTGCACCTTGATTTTTGTCTCGATTCTCTGGCTGAATTCAAGGCGGCGGCTCCAGCCGGTGAAGCGTTGGCGGAACCGGCCCATCGGTACCCAGACACGATGGCAACGGGAGCATGAGAAGTCCACGGCCACAAACAAAACCAGCTAAGCAGAGAGCTCTCTTTTCTGCACATAACATACTCCTCCGTTGGGCTTTTCGGAGCCAGTTTGTCTGGCTTTGTTTGCTTCTCCCCAATGGGACAGTGAGAAGATACATTAAAAATCCTTCAGGTGTTGCCCATGTTATAGGAATGATGGAATTTAAAAGAAAAATAAAATAAAAACCAGTCTATCCTTGAGGGGTTGTAAGCTGCATTGTTTGTATAGTCAAGTGGTCCCACTGAAAAAAATATAATGAAAAAAAAAGCAGCTGGGACAGTGCAGAGAAAATGCCGGTATTCTAATTTACTTTTTTAAAGGCCCTTGGTCAGAAGTATAGCAATTCAGATATCCCTGTTTGAAACCAGCAGGGCAGATTTGTTAAGGAACAAAAGCTCCAATTAGTATTTTCCACACCCTTTCACAATTTTCTCTCCTGCTTTTGGCTCTGAAACCTTTTATACCGGCCCCTTTTGTGCTACTGAGAGGAGCTGGGAGGGCTCAAGGGGGCCAGGAGCAGAACGTGTTTGAAAAGATGGCACCGGGGCCGTCAGCACGTCATCCCCGGCGCGGCACAAAGAGTCTTCCCTCGAAGTCAAGTAGTCCCTAATTGGGCTCGGGTGGCGAAAACAGAGCGGTACCTGCGTTGACGGCGAGGCGAGCTTGGCGGATGAGCACCTGAGGGCTGATGGGCACGGCAGGCTGCAGCCTGTGCAGCCCCTTGGCGATCCGAAGAAGTTGGCTGGAGGCGTCGAGCCAGTAGAGGAACCGGTCGATCAGGAACACGACGGCAGCTGCCGTCACGCAGTCCTTGACCACGATGGAGGCTTTCAGGTAAACCTGAAAAGAACACCAAGGCCATGAGGAGAGACTCCAGAGAACCGTCTACAGGAAATACTCAGGTTTAGTAACCTGCCTTTTAGAACAGCTGGGATATCCTCAGTCATTTGCTGGAAGGTCATTTGCTGAACATTAGGAGAAGCGAATATTTCCCAGCAGTTAAAAGGCTGCCGCAAAATTACTACTCACCGTATGATCTTTACGTTCCTAAATTTTATGGAGAAATACTTTCTGCCACTGATCTGATAGGATTTATTATAGCTTGCAATTAGGACTGTTCCTGATCCATGTTTTCATTTTTAAGATAGGAAAGTTCCAAATGTTTATTTTGTTTTTGAGAAGTCAGGTGTTTCTGCCCTGCAAGTCACCTTTACTGACTCCTCAGCCTGGATGAACTGTCTCAGGATTCCCACAGCAGTTGAGCCATCACATCGACACGAGGAATCGGCCGGAGCTTGTGGGATAGCGTGGAGGTCAGCAAAGAGAGCCAGCAGGAGGCACACGCAGCCCCACCACGGTCGCAGAAGTCCGCGTGGGTCTGGGGACATCCACTGAAAACCAACCCCTTCCCACGGTGGGCAGAAAGAGAAAACACCTTGAAGCATCCAAAGCCTCAGAAAAAGGATCTTTCTCCTCACATTCACGGCAGCAAGTAACTCCACTCGTGACAGAGGAAAAGTAATGCAGGCAAGGGAGGATCAGGCCCCACAGCACCAGCAGAGAATGAGAGACGGCCAAGAAAACTTTGTCCAAATCCCCGCTAAAACATCGAGTGTGGTGGATATCTCCCATTTTGGTCTTAGCAGCAGCCTCCTTCCCGTGCCTTCCGTGTGTAAACGCACACTCAGAGCCAGAGATGGCAAAGCCCACAAATTTTAGGCACTGCTCAAGCTTCTCGGACACCTCCCCAGCCTCATTTCTGTTCCCTTGGCTTTTAGCCCAGAGCCCCACAACCTGACAGCGAGCCTGGTTCTTGATTTTGAGCAGTATAACCACCCTCTGAGGCACGCAGGAGAAAGCCCACTTCAAACCTTTCGGAGAAGAGCCTAGAGAATGCGGCCCGAAGCCCAGCTGCATCTGTTGCAACTATTCGCTAGCGAGGTGGATTTATACAATTTTTTTTTTTACTTTCTTTCCCCCCCCTTCAGCTCGAGTTGCATTTTCTAAGAGGACGGCACTTGAAAAGGATTCCTGGAGCCCGAGCGCGCACAACTCTGCTTGTGCCGGCCAACAATGGAGGAATCCCCCTCTCCAAGCACCTGTAAACTGACACTGCAAACCAGCCATTCGAAATGCTCATCAGCAGGCCATATATTTAAGCACAGAGCATCGCCTAATCTATTTTTTTTTTCCTCCCCTTCTTCTTTTAATAGATCGGAGCACAAAAGCCTGAGAGAGGGTGACCTACGGAACAAAAGAGCCTTTGAGTTCCTAGGAAAAGTAGACTTGGAGGAGGATGGAAGGAATCCAAGTGGCCCTATTATTTCCACTTGCACTAATTAGACATTTTTCTGTCAGCTATTGAGCACTGCTGAGAGGCCAAACTCACTGAATTCATTTCTAAAGTGTTTACAGAAGTTTGCATCTGTTTGTGTCTCTTCAGGAGGAAAATAAGCACTTCAATAGCATTGTGGAAAATCTAAACGAAGCATCCTATTCTGAAGGGCTTGGCAGTCTTGCAGCTGCATAATTTAACTCTCCCCTCAATGCCCAAACCTCTTGTGTCCCTCTCCAAACCCAAATGGACACAAAATGTAGAAAAGTCAAGACAGGGAGAGAGACTTGGCTATGTTTTTTTCTTTTTTTTTTTTAAAAAAAAAGGCAGGGCTGCATGCTGTGTGGCACACAGAAACACGGTCCCGTGTCAATCCTCGCAATTACCGTCCCCCCCCGCCCGCCTTGTTCCGAGCAGTACACCGAGAAATTAATACCCGCTCCTTTCATTCCCTGCCAACTCGTGTGGCTGGAAAAAATTCCTCAGCACCTTCCAGCGAATGCACCGGCGCTCCGGGCACGCACCCAAACCACGCACGAGGGCCCTCCCCGTGACATGAAACGGGGAGAGGGAGTTGCCTTCACCCTGCCCCGACCCGGGGAAACCCTGTCAACTTCCAAGGTGTCGCCAAAAAATCAAACAATCCGAAAAGTCGTCGTCGCCCGTCGCAGCCGGACACTTGGTTGTGCGTGGGGGGTCGGTGCCCTAAACAGATTTACTCACTTTCTTTAGGGTTTTCGAGCCGACGTCTACGCGGAGAGAGAGAGAGGGAGGGGGGACAGGGAAAAAGCGAGGTACGCCAGCACTTTGTTTTCGCATCTGCGCCCACGATGCCTACGTCTAATTGAGTTTGGGGCACAAAGGGAACCTCGCGGCCGGGAAGTGGAATCAGGTGGTGGGAGAATTAAATTTGCGCCGGATTTCTATACACGGACCATTGGGGAAAAGTGCAAAACAGCCTTTAGTGAAAGGTTGGTTGTTTTTTTTTTGATTCCTCCCCTCCCTTAATTGCGACGAGTGGGAGGGTGTGCTGTTTGCATGGTTTCTTGCATTAGCAGTTCAGCTCCTCCTCACGCAGGGGCCGAAGTTTGGGTCCCAGCTTTGGGTTCAAAGCCACGACGCCTCCTTTGCATTGACAATGGGGGCCGCTCCCGAGAGAGGGGAGAAGCTCAGAACCGGGACCATCTGGCACTAAGGACTGGCAGGAAAAGCGTCAAAGGGAAATTATTGGTGCATAGTAAATGAGGACGAGGAGGAGGGGAAGAAAATAGGGGAAAAAATCTTTAGGTGGCAGCTGATGGAAGAGGAATTACAAGCCCAAATAAATGAAATATTGATTTAATCCACTCTCTCTGCCCTCTTTATAAAGCAAAGATCCCGGAGGCAACTCCCCAGCCCCAGCCTGCGGGCTCGGGGAGGATCCCCTTTGGAAAAACGCCTCCGCGAGCAGCGAGATTAGAAAGCAGGGGCAGGAATCTTTCATTTTCAGAGTGTCCTCACAGTTTTGCAGACACTCTGGATTTCTGTGTTTGCTTATCTCCATTCACCTCAGGCTGTTTCAGTCTTTCTTCCATTTGTCACTGCAGCGGAGGTTTAAAATCTTTTAAAAAGCCACCGAGACCAAAAGCGGTCAAGAAAGAATTTCTAATTCCGCGCAAGAGGCAGCAGTTTCAGAGGCACGTACTTTCAGGTGCTTTAGCTCTCTCCCAAGAGCTGCTCCTAGTTAGCACTTCGCTGAACCCTAACAAATTGCCCGGTTTTCTTTCCCACTCCGTACATGCCCTGTCAGATTAAACACAGGGCCACAACGCCAATGGCTCTGCCTCGAGTCTTTCACCCTTTTTCCCCCACACACCATTAGCAAAGCCTGTCTTTCCAAGAGACCAAAGCTGCTGTCACAGCACGAGACTTCTCTATCCATCTCTGCCTTTCAGCTGGCAATCAGAACCCACTCGACAAACAACTGGGAATTAAGGCCTCCCACCACCTCCGTGATGGGCAGGAGAATAGGTTTGGAGCATACGATGGTCAAATCAAACAGTAAATGAGGAATAAGAAGCTCGTGGACGTTTTCCTCTCCACTCAGAGCAGCGGAGAACCCCGTTTAACAGCTCGAGCTTCTAAGCTGTTAATTAGCTCCAGTTATTCATCCTGAGGTCAACGGAGAGTCGGGTGTATAGTCAATAGGAGCAGCATTAGATCCATTATTAGCAGCTCAAAACACCCCAGAACGGGTCAGGTTTTTGGACAGCTGACCACATCGTGCTTCACCAGCTGAGAAAGTACTAAAGGGGGAGCTCCTGGAAGCCTCCTGGATCTGAGAAGGCAACAGGGCTTCGGGGGACCTCAGTCATCTGCAGGAGTTCCTGTTCTTAATTAATACCAAGAATAGGTGCAACAATCATTCTGTGGCCCCGATTTGCCCAGCTGTGCTCAACTACTATGTTGAAGGGGATATTTTAATACTTAAAAATAGCCAAGGACCTGTGACAGAAGCCCCCAGAGACAGCCGCATCAAGACTATTATAATCAGCTCAAAATCCATGAATCTCTTTCCTAAATCTGTGTCCTCAAAGCGTCAAACCATTTGAGAAGTAGCTTGATCTGGGGAAAAACACACCATAGCAATCTCAGTAACACAACATTTATAATCTTTTCCAGGGAGGAAAACACTCTGTGAAGCTGCATCTGAGAAGAGGAAATCCTACGGGTGACCAAAGAGAATTACAGGTACCCAGGACCAGACTTTCCATCTATTTATTAAATTCTCTTGTAGTTTTCTCACACGGGCAGCAGAAGACGGGGTCTCATTTACAAAGTGTCAGGGATCGCACAGCATCAGGGAGGCTGGGGTCCCCTAGATGCCCTCTCGGCCTGAATTCAGCGGCTCTTCCTCACGTCACTCTCCATTTGACTCGGATCACCCAAGAAGAGCTCTTATGAGACAGGTAGCAAAAGGTCAGCCTGAACAACCAAGATCCCAGGGCTACGATTTAGGGCTTTAATTCTCCTGTTACCACACTGAGGGTTAGAAGGAGGAGAAAACTAAATCCTCAGCCCCCTCTTTAGTTCGTTTTCAAAGGCTCCCTGCTCTTTAAGTGCCACACACACACCTAAGGGTAGTTAGGGCACGTCCCTCAGAATGGTTTCCCTAATGGCAGTCCGTCAGCATGTAATTAGCTCAGGCAAGGACCGCGGGGCCTTATTTTCTACTCTTTTCAATATTCCCAATTCTATTTGCACTGTACCTACCCCCAGGAGATCCTGGTCCACAGCTGACTTCCCAAGCCTGGGTGCAGGAACTATTGCTACGTACGGTAAAACCGAAGCCCCACATCACTACAACGGGTTTGCAAACAGCCTCTGGTCTTGCAACAAAAATAATTCAAAATATTAACGTGGCGCAAATCATCCCACAAGGGAACAACCTGTGTGTGGAGAAGGAAACCCACAATGGGGTTTGTGGGACCAAAGCCCACGTGGCCATGGGCATGTTGCCCTCTATTGGCTGATCACCAAGCCAAAGGCAATTTCCATCCCTTGGGATAGCGAAGATCTGCTAACAAGGATCCCCTGGAAGCTTCCCTTTTGGATCTGCAGCCCCAATCTGAACCCCACAGCCCACAGAGAGAAGAAATCACCTCTCCTTATCTCTACCGGTCTGCAAGGATGCTGTTACAATTCTGATTTTGGTTTGACTTGTTAAAACCTCCAAATCCCAGTGCTTTTCAGTTTTTCCTTTGGCTACAGATGTTGGTTATCGCTCTTAGTGCAGATTCTCACCAAAGGAGCTGCAGGATGGGCTTGGTTTTTTAGCCGATGGCAGCTGACAGGGAGGCTCTCATAAAACCTGCTAGGAAAACAAGCTTGAGAAACAAGCAATGCAAAGTAAAAAGTAAAAAATAATAAAAAACCAAGAAAGAAAAACCCTTCTGTAAGACGTAAAGATATTGTAAAAGCAGAAGCGCTGGCTTGGCGCAAGGATGACAGTAAACCTCTTGCCTTAAAATTCCTATGGCATTTTGGTAATTTAGTGGAGAGGAGGGGAGAATCAAAAAAGAAAAAGTCGGCGTACGCTGCCAAAATCTGCCCCCAAATTCTCTCCCGTTGAATCGAGCTGGTTTTGCTGTGCCTTCCTACTGCTTCAACCGGCTTGAAAAAGCAACGAGCGCCCCGCCGCAAAGGCAAAGAAGAGAGAAGAGCACTCGACGAGGCTGCAGGTGCAGGTGGCTTTGCCTTCTCGACGTGCGAGCCACCAGCAAACGGGTCTGGCACCATTAAGGGAAACCCTTGAAGCCAAAGCTTAATCTGCTTTACTCACTGCGCTGGTCTCCTGGAGCTTTGTAGCCTACTCACGGAGTAAAACATCCTCGTGGTAAGCGGCCGGTAGCCGGCTCTGCCTCCTCGTAACACCACCAGTGTGTTATGGTAATGAAGCTCCTTTCATTCAAGGATCTCAAAGCACTTTTAAAATGTAATGAATTACGGTTTATGAGCTTGTTCGTAGCATAGCAAATTAAAATAAACAGAGATGAAAAATTTTAAAGCTTTTTTCCGAACAATAAATCGCCAAGGACTTAGGGGGTTGGGTTTTTTTTCCTCCAGGGAATTAAATTATCCTTCTGTCACTCATGCCAAAAAAAGAAAAAATAAAAGAAGAAAAAAGTTGCTCAGACTTTTATCTTTCCTCATCACACTGTAATCACTTTCTCTTGAGCCTCATTTTTCCCCCAGCTTTTTATTCAAAGAACTGAAGCAGCCTTTGCGCTGCCTTGAAATTTTATTAAAAAAAAAAAACAACAGAGCGGGGGGAAGGAATGGGTGAAAGGGGAAAAAAAAAATCCCTTTTCCTGACTAATACTAATAATACAGGTCAAAATGTCAGTCTATCTACAATTAAATGGAAAACAAAAAAGGTTTTCCCTTTTTCCCATGGTACAATGGCGCTGGAATATAAATTACCGACGAAGATGAAATAACGCTTCAAAGCGCGTGGGGAAAGGCAGCGCAACGTTTCACAAAGTATTTTCAACCGCAGGATGAAACATTGAAGACAACGGTAGCCAACGGACTTCAGGGGGTGTCGGTGAATAGTCTCAAACTAGCATGCGGTAGGATTTTAGGTCCCTATAGTCTGTGACCCCACGATAGGCTTTGTTTAACAAGGGCAGCTGCAGTTATCAACAGATGTTTCGGCAATAAATAATTGGTATCATCTCAGCAAAGATGCGTCTACCTGGGGAGAGGGCATAATGCTGCAAACGCGGCTCCTCTATTACAGCCACATTAATCTCCCATCTAGCCAGGTCTCTCGGGGAGTTTCCTGCAGGTGCTTATCCTGGGAGAGAGCAGACGAACGCTCCCAAGTTAGAGATTGTAAAGGAGGGTCAACCTCTGCCATAAATTTCTGTCTAAGGCCCACACACACCAAAGAGAAAAAGAAAATAAATACCCAAGGAGCAGCCGGCTCCCCCCCCCCCAAAAAATGGGCCAGCCCAGGATCCCTGCGATGTGGTCGGCTTTTTTGAGCTTCTCGTTGCTCGGGGCTATTTGGAGGAATCGCCGTCCTCAAACGAAACTTGCTGGCCTCCCAGGGCTCTCTCGGAAGCAGGTGAAATCTCCTGATAACTTTGGAGTTAACAGCAGTTTCGCAGCAAGGCCAGTCCTCCCTGCCCCAAACCTGAGATTTTCAGGCCGGACCGCCTTCCCACAAGGAAGGGGACAGTGCTGGCTTCAGATGTGCATTCCGGGAAGCAAAAAAACCTCCCAGAATCTCCCAAACCTCATCTTTACTGGGTCTGTCCTGCCCAAGGGCCACTCAGTAGCCCGATACTATGTTCACCATCGAAAAGGGCATCCTCTGTTTGCCACAAGTCCAATCTGACACACCTCCGAGGAAATCAGAAAAGCAAAAAGCAATCCACATCTCTTCCTGCTTTCTATGCTTTAAGCTCACACCCATCACCTTCCAGGATAGGATTGCCAAGCACCATTTGGACCCTTCAGCTCCTTACACAGCCAAGTATCCTTTACCCACAGAAGTCACCTTAAATTCTTGCCTTTCCTACCTAGGTCTTGGCCAGCTTTTGTTCTCAAAGGGATCCTGTCTTGAAAAAAAGAAAAGCAGGCGATGAATTGTGCAAGCCCTGCTCAAAGGAGTAACCCTCATTGCTTCTGAGCAGTACTGAATTAAATCGGATTCTTTCCAAATTCAGTGGTTTTTGAAACTTTATGGACCCACAGGTGATACAACCTACCCGGGCTCTGCGAGCACCTCAGCAGGATGTTTTACACAACAGGTATGTCCAGCTTCCTACCAGCAAATCGGGGAGCCTCGCGCTGACCGTATCTTGCAGGTTTGTTTTGTCTTCTGGCCCGACGTCTTGTTTGTATTGCCACTTCTCCGGCACGAAGGGCCACTTCATTTCCTTCGCCTCCTCCAGAAGGCTCCTCAAGTCCTCAGGAAGCAAAGCTGAAAAGAGGTCAAAGAGCAGGTGAAGATACCGTGGCAGGTTTGGCCGCAACACTTAGAGCACCTACCCTGCCAGAATAACACCTCTCCTCCTTCTTGGACCTTCCACACAGGAAAATTGTCTTCCCGTGGGAGGAGAGGACTCCTGGCAGAACAAACGAGGCCGACAGCACAGGAGACCTGTCCCCCTTGCTCGGGGCTTGAAAAGCTGCACCCCAGCCTGCTGATAAACCCAGCCCATGTAAAGCAATGAGACAGAGATCTACAGGGATGTAAAGAAGCACAAGTGTACGCTCTTGAGAAGTATTGTTCGACTGATAATTCAGTTAAAAATAGAGTTGTTGGCCTGAGTTACTCAGCCTGGGAGTGTTGTGCCTCGGAACCGCCCTCAACATGACAGTGCCCCAGGTCTCACGCTTTTCACCCAGAGCACAGTTTCCCTCCCAGCTGGACAGAGCACAAAGCAGTCAAAAGACAGATTTTCTTTTTTTTTTTTTTTTAGAGGAGTGCAAAATACTCTGAGCTCCCGCAGTTTTGCCCGTGCCCACGTTCTGCTCCCTCCCCGGGCTGGCTCTTCCTCTCCCACGTAACCATCGGCTTTGGTTGGATCACCAGCCTGACCCCACTAGGGATGCAACTACTAGTAGGAGCACGTGGTTAGAGAGCTGGGCTTGGATTTGTCCCTTCCTTTCAACTGTACATTTTAATTTGCCCTGAAACAGGGGTGAAGCTGCGGGGTGTGTGTGCGCTGTGCTGTGCTAACCACTCGGCCGGGCAGACTCTCTGCCCAATGAAAGTGGATTAACAAGGATTATTGACCAGATGGGGTTAATGGTGATCATCAGCTGCAGATCCAGCCCCTTCTGGCCATTAATCCCCAGAAAAAAAAACACTAAACCTCTGCTCAGAGACCATCATTGCTTTAACGAGGCAATGTGATCAATGTGTTATTACGACATATTTTTAATCAATTCTTTATGGAGGACTGTAGAGAATACACTGCCTAAAAAGTCTATTTCATGCTGACATTACAGTGCCTTCGCCGGTACATTTTTCCGAGGGAAAAAGGGGGAAGTGGGACATTTCGGGCCCTTTTTCCAAAAAGTCATCTTTAAAAAGATAACTTTTTTTTCCATTTCTCACTTGTTGCTGCAGCCCTTCTGAAGTGCTGTCTCCACTCCAGGACAAGGTGATGAAGCAGCGGAGCTGGAGGGGAGGGGAGGTCTCGCTCCCACCCTCACTCCTCTCGCTGCCAAATCAGCGTAGGAGCAGGGATACCCATCTCAGCATGAGGACAGAGGGTTTTACCCACACCATGTAGAAGTCAGAAAACTGAGCTTCCCAAAAACTTCTCCCAAGGGAGATGTGAGAAGAGTGAGGCTGAAGGCAGTCGCAGCGAGCAGATGTTTCCCCGTGGGATCCCACAGGACTGACATTTTGGGGAGAAAGAGAAATAAGATGATCATGCAGCCAGCTTTTTTGTCTCCTTCTCTACTTTCCTTTTCTGTCCTTCCTGCACAAACTCACCACTTGCTTAAACAGCACTAGAACAGGGAAAAATAAAAGTCAGCGACTATGGAAACAATCAATGTGGATGCTGGTACGCTCGCTAAAGCGTAAAGAAAAACCTCTTGTTCCTGTTTTCCACATTATCCTTAATTAAACTTTAACCTCGCCTTACTTTGTGCACTACAGAATATGGCCAAATTCTTTAATGTTGAACTTGGATTTTTCAAGAGGTGACCTCAGCAGTCACTACTGCCGAGGTGGTTAGAAAAAGAAACCGGGGTAACATTTTCAGAAAGATTTAGCAATCTAGGAGCCTTCGGTCATCTTCGGGCTTGGACCTTCGTGTCAGCCTAGCAGGGTATCGCTTCGAGCCTTGCTGTGACGCCTAGTTGTCACCGCATGGAAATAAAATGATGTTGTGCTGCAAGATCATCCACTGGAAGCTCACCAACCAGTTAAGAAGCTCGGGCGAACGGTCCTGCAGCTTGCAGCCCAAATCCGACTCCCAGGACGAGAGTTTGCTCTTGTAACGCGTCGCTGTTCTCACCGCAGGCAATAGAAATGCAATAATTAATGACGGACGGTCCCCCCGAAGCCGAGCGCCGCCGACCTGCCAGGCCCTGCCTTCCCCGGGCAGAGAGCCCCAGCAGTTATTGATGTCGCTGTCACTGCCCCGCTGCTGGGGATTTTTCTTTCAGCTGATGGGAACACGGTCCTTGGAAAAGCTCGAGCATCACTTCGGGCTCTGATCGCTCATTTCCTGAAGCGGTTTACCTGAAGGACCGTGTCTAATGGTGTGATTATAAGGGCACTGATTTACCTTATCTGGAACTAAACAGATTATTTCTCATACTCTGTGGCATTTAATAGGAGAAAAGGAGGGAAGGAGGAGGAGGGAAAGAAGCGCTACCTGATTAGGAGTTCAAGAGCCTATTCTAAGGAGCCATAATAAAACTTAAAAGAATTTGTGACGAGGAAACAAAGTACCCTTTGTTGAGAATGAAAAAAAGAAGAGAAAAATCTTCTAGTATCCATAACAGAACCCTATACGCCACCCTCTACCGCAAACAGACTTAGGTGCTTCAAAAAAAAAAAGGCAGCTGACCTCCCAGCAAGAACAAGAACGCTCGGAAAAACACATTCTCAACGGCTCTGCGCTCCGAGACAAACAAAGGATTTTAAAGATCAAATTAACGTTACAGCCGAGTCATTCATGCAAAGCAAAACTAAACATTATTAACACGAAACTGGAAAGCGGACAGTACTGCAGATGCAGCACGCAAAGGAAAGCCTGCGCACTAATCAGATTTTTGGTGCTTTTTCCCAATGCCTTTGTTTCTCCCCCCAGAAGTTTCACCTTCATCCTTTACTGTATTCTTGTGTACTCGCTGAAGTTATTTATCTGCGTGGCAGAAAGCAGAACATAAGCTCCCTACCTTGTATCAAAAAGGAGTAAATGAAACAAGTTCAGCGATTCCAATGTGGCTTTCCTCACATGAATAAAAAAGCTGTGGCAATGAAGTTTTGTAGCCCTCTGAAAGTTTGAACTTAGAGATAAATGACTTGTTTTACATATATTGCATCCTTTGGTGACTGACATGAGCTGTATTTCTGCCGGAATTGAGAAACAACAAGTTTTTCTTCTATTTTTTTTCACAAACCCTTCTCAAAGCACCAGGGCATTACAAAAATAAATGCTGGTTTCCAGCAGGTAATGGCAGTGTTAAAACAAACTAAGAACCCTTCTATTACAGCTAAATATCGCTTCCTTTCCTGCTTATTTATTCCAGCCATTAGCTGGCATGGATTTTCCTTTCAAGAGGGATATTGCAAGTTTTTTTTCTTTGGACACCACTTATAGAGGTCACACACATTTTACAAGATAAAGATGCAGGCAATGAGCTCTTTAATATATGAGGAGAAGCTGACAAACAGAAAAGGCCCTCCCCCAGCTCCTATGAAAAGGAGAGGAAATATGTGCCCTTATTCAGAAGTTGCATCCTTTTTTTTTTTCCTTTTTCTTTCTTTCTTTCTTTTCTTTTCTTTTCTTTTTTTTTTTAATAACTGAAATTTATGTGCATCAGCAAACTTTTGGGCATTGTTCTTCCCAAACTAAACTGTTCCTTACAGCCTCATGTTTACTGAAGCCTAAAATTCGAACTGACAGCAATTCACTGCAACAAAGTGGACTTCTTTGCCTGCCTGCCTGTCGCCCGCATCCCATTCATGGCCTTGAAATCCAGGCATCTCTCGACACTCATCTGCCAGCAGAAGGAAAAATAGGGCAGGGCTCGGGACCAGCGGCTGCGGCCCGGGGCCCCCCGCCGCCCCGGGGGG
>NW_009714381.1:31449-45730 GCF_000703405.1 Apaloderma vittatum
TCCGGGGGACCTCACCTTGGCACCGCCGGTATTCCCGCTCGTCTTCCTCGCCCGCGTCAGCCTTGGCTGACAGGAGCGTGTCCACAGCTCGCTTGCACTCCTGCAGCAGCACGGCCACGACGTTGTGATTATTCATGAAGGCTGATCCCGCTCGGCTGTGAACTGGGTGTCCCCGGGTGCACGGTGATCAATTACTTAAGAGAAGACACGGATTCGAAATGAAAAGGATCCCTTCAAGGCTGAGGTACCTGGCGAACAAAGGAGGGGGAAAATGATTAACTAAAGTATCATCAATTATCCGAAAGGCTCAAGCAGGGAGAAATAATAGGGGAAATACATGAAAATACATGACAGCCTCGGAGGACTCGATCAGAGGAGTGCGTGAAATTACTCTGGGGTCTCACAGACAAACAGGGCGAGGTGAACATCTCGGAGGTGCCAGGGAGAAAGGACGGGCCCTTCGATGGGGCTGTGAAACCCCGGGCGGGGAAGGGACCCGACCAGGCTTGCGCCGGGGAGGCTCCAAACTCACAGAAGCTGCTGTGTGTCGTTACCGGCCCGCGGTGGCCGTCTCTTTTTACCTGGGGCACGAGAGCAATGGCTTTCTCACCTCCTCTTGCGCTAACCCCACTCCTGGAACACCACACGGTTTGCTTGAAGGAAGTGGAGCAAAATCGGTTGTTGAAGAAGGACTTGTGACAGTAATTTTGGGACTGCTTCTACCCAAGGCTGGCTCTCCAGACATTGACCTGCCTGTCTCCCCTGCTGTATCTTTTCCTCTGCAAGTCCTTCGCGTGCTTAGGACATTGCAACTGGCAAAAAACCCCACACAGTTTCCATCCCAGGTATCTGGTTCAGCATCTGCCTAAATAGCCAAGAACAAAAGAAATACTGTGGGATGTTTTGGGTTTTTTTTTCCCCACCAATTTTGTGACAGTCTAACTTAAGAGAACTACTCCAATAGTTCCAAGCAACGCAGTGAGAAAGAGCTCCCGTGAAAACATTTCTAAAATTTGGGAAACAGTGAGGAGGAAGGGGAGTGCAAAGGAAAACATACACCTGCACAGTTCTCTCTGTGACTAGAAACAACCTATATTTCAGCAGCTAAATTGCCAGACCTTTTTTTTCCCTTTCTCTTGCAGCTCTGGGGTTGCTGGATCCCGGAGCTGGTGGCAGATAGCATTCTCAACAGCATCGAGTGAGAGCAAGCTGCCGGATGGAAAAGCAGAGGGTAAAAGAGATGCTCTCATGCGAAAGCAGAGAGGATCAGAGAGAGCCTGCCACGCAAAGGCAGGTGGAGCAGGGCGAAAGATGGGATTCATCAGCAAAAAGCCTGGAGGCAGGAGCTACTCAACGGGGCTGCGGCTGACTCTGCAGACAAATGTCAAGAAGAAATTTTAAGAGTAGCATCACAGAATAGAACCTCTTGAGCTGGAAGGGACCACTAAGGAGCGTCAAATCCAATTCCCTGAGTTGCAAGGGCGCAACATCATTCTGTGTGAATGATGTGTCGTGAGCGAGGGCTCTGAGGAGCAGCACAGGTTTCACTGCCCAGGTGGAGACTCTCAGAAAGCTGTTAAAAAATTACCCCCCAGCAAACCCAGTACAGTAAAATAAGCAATACAGGTCAGAGGTCTCATCACGAGAGCACGTTAAAGTCTGCACTCACGTTCAGCTCCAGCAAAACACTGAGGTGGGATTTCTGGTTTTTGTTCCCCTTCATAGCGCTGCCCAAGCTGATATTTCTACCTTCCTTTTCTTTAGTCATTTCTGTATAAGAAACGCTTTCCTGGGAGAGGATTTAGAGGTGTTTTCACAAAACAGGTGCACACGCAGGTGTCAACGCAGTCCAAGAATACAACTCGTGAGCATGGCAAAGTTAAGGGAAAGTCACAGACGCAGAATTTAGAGCTTAAGGGCTCTCCTAGCACTTCTCTCCCCATCCTGGTGCAGGACATTAAGAAACAAAGCAGAAGGAAAACCCACAGAAGGTTCTCCATCATTTTAAGCACCCAAGAAGAACAAGCGGGGCCACCCCACACCGGGCACAACACCCAGACAGCCGACGTTCAGGAAAAGCAGAGTCCTCTCCGCCTCCCCTGCCAGGTCTAGGAAAGCTCATCCAGTCCCTGGTTATCCGTCGGGGAGCAGAAGCGCAGCCCCCTCCGCTATAACCCCAGCAACACACCTACGCGAGCGCTGCTCGCTCCGTTAACCGCGCTGACATCTGCTAATTGATTTATCTGATTACCCAGCCCTGTGGGAAGGAGCGTGCGGCCGTCCCACAAGTACCTCCCAGGTTGGGAGGAAGCAACCCTGCCATCTGGCCCTGAGTCCCTTCCTTCGGGTAATTGATTTCTCCAAAAATCTCGTTTTTTCTAGGGAGTTCTCTTGAGGAAGCGCCGAGCACGCGCATGTAGATCAGATCCACTGTGAACGCGAGTCCCACCGAGTGGAGGAGGCTGCTTCCAGACCATGCAGAAGTGTGTTGGAGAAAGCCCACGTCCCACCGTCACCCTGGTAAGTGTAAGTTCATAAACACAATTTTCTATGAAGACGCACTAAAGCAAACAAGCGCTGAGCTCCTTGCCTTCACAAAAAAATCACGCAGCATTAAGAGCATCCACAGGAGCTTACAGAGCTGCTCCGACTTAGCTGTGCTGCAAGTCCAGAGCCCAAAATTAGTCTTTTAAACCCAGCTCATGGAAGGGCTGCAGCCTGGAAGATCATGTTGGGTCTTTACCTTAAGTAGGAGGGCCCCGTGGCTTTGTGAGCCACACAGGCTGCTGGTCTCACAAAGAACCGATGGGGCTTAGCGGGGAAGCTTAAATTAGCGTGGAAGTACAGCACTTGGCTTCTCAGGATTGTAGAGATTTAACTCACCAGGAAACTGCCAGATCTAGAAGACGGATATATGAATGTCAGCGAGCAAGAGATTTTTCTTCAAATACATTTTTTTTCCCCTAATGATCTGAATAAACAGCCAGGACACTTAGAGGAATAAGTAATGATTTACGACAGCGGCGACAACCAAGTGCTGGAACCAGATAGAAAAGCGCAATAAACTGTACATTAGTACTCAGAAGGAAGGCGGCCTTCTGAGCCCCATCACTGAGGGCAATGTTTCGCATCATAAAATCAGCTTAAAATGCACCACAGACCTTTAAACTAGAGCAGGATCCTTTACACAGATGCCACTTTGGAAGTTGTGTTTTGCGACAGCTGTGGCATTAAGTGACAGCCGGGATGTGAATATAACCAAGCACTCAGCTTACGGACGTGGGGCAAACACAGGACTGGAGACTAAAGCCCAAAAGCACCACCAAAAACTTCAAGAGGTTTTTACAACCCTCTCAATCTTTACTCAAAGTACCGTTAAATTCTAACAAACAGTTCTTGAAGGAGACAATCATTCTGACGTGATAAAAATTGCAGCCTGATACGCTGCAAAACTGTCTAAACAAAAACGCTTTCTAAGGACACACTAACAAATGCCGTAGCGACCACTTTCAAAACACATAATAAAACCACCTTTCCATCAGACAGAGGACCTAAGCATTTTTTTGGTCATAGGAAAGCTCCTGGACTCCAACTTCAGACACAGAGCACTTTTAAACGGTCGATGTAATTGTTAGACACCCTAAATGAAACGATGGCAAAAAAAAAAAAAATCACCTGTGCCATTTTTGGTTGGAGCCTGGATTAAAATAACTTCTTGCGTCAAAAATTACAAAGGTCTCGGGATGTGAATGTCTATTCCTGTGGTTGTCCGCTAATCGGAGCTCAGGTTCAGAGCAAGAGGGAGGGAGGAATTGGGTGGGCTACAGTGAAATGATCTCTTTAATGAAAACTGGGCCATACTGTGACATTTCAGAGCCCTTGGGCTAGAAGACCAAAAGATCTGTCAAGAGAAAGGAATTTGAAGTTCCGCAGTGGATAGCAGGCTGCCCGCGAGTGAATCTAGCTAGTTTAAGACTGCAATTAGCTTTGGAGGCTTCAAGAAGAAGAAGATGTAATTGCCACGTTCAAACTTCAAACAGGGCAAGCATAACAAGCACCGGTTTCTCGGACGACACCATTTGGGAAATTTGCCACAGCATTATGGTCCCGAAATACAAATTAGAGATGGCCAGGCCTTTTCTCTCTGAAAATATATTATCCTAATTTTCATCTTATTCAGGCTACCCTCCAGTTCCAGGGAGACTAATGAAGAGGAAGCAAAGACCTGATGAGTTCCATGTGGAGACTACATTTATGGATTAATCCCAACAGGGAGCAAATAAACCTTATTCCCAGAGCTCTCGGTTGGGACTTGACACAATCAATCGAGGAATGGATAGTTATTTATGACTGAGGCTGTTTTGACTTTCAAATAAACATTTTAATTATTTTAAGTGCTAGGCTGGAACTTAGAATCTGAGCCCTGTTTTCATTTCCATGCCTTGCTCTCCTCCCTCCTAATCCCAAACCACTCCGGTCATTATGATACCATGCAAATGATACTGATTGTCACGCCTAGAACATTTGAAAGTGTTTGACAAGGTAGAAGGAAAAAGAATGAGGGAAAGTGAGGCGCGGCGCCAGTATAAATGAAAAGAACAGCCTCAAACTACACTGGGCTTAAAGAAGCAGAGGTGCCCAACTCTGAAATCCCTTTATAACCTTGTTGGCACACCTTGATCCATCTTCATGTGATGCTTTCCTCCGCCTGCTCTTAGCAGCCATTTTTATAACCCAAGTACTTAAGAACATTTCTTTTTTAACAGCGCACCGCTTGCAATTCTAGCTTTTCCCTCCCGTCTAATTGTAGACCAGATTCTAGAATTATAGATTCTCATTCTATTTTTTCCGGGCTTCCCCGCACGCTTCAGCCATGCCGACATCACGTGGCGGGACAGCATTTTTAGTGCGCGCTGGGGTAGGAATGCTCACCTCCGACTCTGTCAAATCCAGTTTCCTTGTTCTAATCAAGTAAATAGCCGCTCAAAACAAAGATTGCAAAGAGCAGCACTGGTGTGCCGTGGCCTATCTACACGTCACTTCCCGGAGGTCTATGCAGCCACGCTAATTTTTGAGGGAGTTTTTTTTAAGCTGGTCTAGTTTCTTGATAGATAAGGAGCACAGGGGTGAAATCATGGCACTGAGCTGGATCTATTTGAGCTGCAGCCTCTCCTGAAACCACCTTCATTTTCAGATTTGGCAGCTTGAGGGGAAAAAAAACAACACAACAGAAAAAGAAAACACGCTTACGATAACTTGGCAAAGGTTTCAGATTGATTTAATACCACCTTCAGTGGAAAGCAAATTCATTTTCCAGACTATTTCAATGCATGCACGCTTGGGTTTTCCTGGAGCATTTACCTTGCTTTTCAGTACACAGAGGCTTTGCCGCATGAAAGAGAAAAGATGCTTTTTTGGAGGGGGAAATCGATTTGCTAGGGGCTTTATTTATTTATTTATTTGGTTTACTCCTCTGGCTTAAAGATTAGATGTTTTCTTTTGGTAAAGCTGGATCTACCAAGTGGCATTGGCTGTATTAAAATAAGGAAGAACCTCAATCAAAAAGCCTCTCCTAAGGCAAGCTTTCTTGTTAATATGCACCAACATGAAAGGCTTTCTTTTCATCCTATACAACTACAGTGTGTGTAAATTGCAGGGGGCTCATTGGCATAAATCTTGGCTGTGACCTCTGAGGTAAACTGGATTTACATTACTTTCTGACAAGAATTAAATGAAGGCCTTGTGGATATATGAACAGCCTTCTAGACTGCAACAGATGGGCATGAATGTGCTCCCTAGGCAAACTATCAGTGACATCTGTGTCCTCCAAATTCTGGTGGTCTCAGCCAATTAGCAGGCAAAAGGAGGAGGATGAAAAAAAAAAAAGAAAAAAAGAAAAAACCCACCCCAGCCTCTGCTCAGCTCCCTCAGCCAGAGCTGAAGCAGAAGTGCTTCTGTTTAGAAATAGGATCAAGAACAGCCTCCAGCAGCAAGGAGGTGGTCAGCCGGCCGGGTATAATAAGGAGCTAACACTACAGAGAAAGCCAAAGTAATTAGATAGAACAGATATTAATATTAATACAGGACCAATGCCAGCCCTCAGCTAAGCCCACGTAATGGGCTACCGCGCTGCATTTACGCTGCTGCAGCAAAGAGCAGGGTTTTGTCAAGCCTAAAAAGCAGAGGAGGGGTCACAGAAAAGCTCGGTGCCTGACACGGCTAAGCCAGAGCAAAACTCCGCCCGCACAGACCTGCCCTGAGGAATCGTAAAATATCTTGAGATGGAAGGGACCCCTAAAGATCATCATGACCAACTGCTCGGGGTCGGGTAAGCAACCTGCTGCACCTGCCTGCTCCAAAGCCACGCTTAGTCCTTGGGGGAAGAGAATTTCAGTTGCAAACAGACCAGGAAAAGAGCTTTTTCTGGTTTTGTTAGAAAGAGGTTCGGGGTTGAAGCACAGACACAAAGCAGAGCTTCGCTAAAGTTGCAATAAGCCGTGAAGAAACGTATTCCACGTGGTCACGCATCCCTCCCGAGGCAGGAGCTGGCAGGAGCCCTGGCTAAAAGCAGATCTGCGACGGAGCCGGCGCTGGGTGCCAAACAAAAGCACCTGTTGTTTTGCCCCGGTCATGACTTTTCAGAGAGAGCTTTCCCTTCACCACTGCAATCTCATGTACTACTAGGGATGCAAAAAAAAAAAAAAAAAAAAAGGAATAATTGAGGGGCAGATCAATAAAAGATCAATAAATTAAAAAGGTCTAAAAAAAAGAAAAGAAAAGACATAATGAATTTGGTACAGCACATATTTTTAGATCAAAGATGCCTTTGAAGTGACAAACCCTTAATCCATAAACTACTGAAGCACTTCCTTTCTCTCCCAAACTACTTGTTGTCAAATAAAATGGAAGTTAAGGAAATTATCTTTATCTGAAAATGGCCAAAAGAAGCCATCACCTAATGACAGCCTTGTCAAAATGACAATTGGGGAAATTGTTAGGAAGGGGAGGCCTGACGGCTGCAGGAATAAGCTTGCTGTTTGCTCTAATCTGGTCAGGCAGGCCCCACACAATTCCAGTCAGCTTGCTGTGTGAAACAGCTAAGTCTTTGTCAATGCGAGCAGGGGCTGGAAAGACTTCTCTTTCATGAATATGTATCACGACCCTCCACGTCTACAGAAAAAAAAATAATCAGCTATCCACCACCTTCAAAAATAAATCCCAGGACAACAAAATTCTAAGATATGAGGTGGTAAGACGCAGCCTCTTACTTGTGCGAGGAGGAAAGCAGGTCTAAATTCTTCCAAAAGCAAAGGTTTCAAGTCCAGGCACTGAGTCAGGTTCCTATCAGGGTAACAAATTTCCTGTGAAGCTTACAAATTCCCCACAGTAAAAATCAAGATGATTCTAGGTTTAATAAACTACAATACAGTGCCTTCATACAGTGAGAATGGGTTCCTCCACACACAACACAAGACTTTCGGAAGTCAGCCCTCCCACTAAAACAATTTTCTGAGCGATGTGCGCGACCTTCTGCAAATAAAATCCTTCACAGCATCTCAAGTCACTTTCCACCGTGGGTCCCCTTTTAGGTTTTTTTTATGTATATATAGTATTAAACTTTAAGCATCCGAAAGACTGGCACGAAACTGAAACAGAAGAGCAAAACCAAGCCCACTGGACTGTAAGCTGAGGCTGATGTACAGACAGAAAGTGCCTTAAAAAGACCAAATGGCTCAGCAAGGCATGTCAGGAATATTCCTTCTCTGCAGGCCCAATGCTGAAACTTTTTAAAGCCCAAACGTGATATTTAAAGCAATGGAAGGGCTGCCAGGGAGAGAAAGCAGGATTGAACAAAGCCTATACCTGCTAGAGAAAATCTAAATGAAGATTTTTAAGATGTGCCGGATTGGGTCTCCGTTGGAGAGCTATGTCACCATTAAAGCCTTCCTCAGTGTTCGGCAAGTTACCTCTCAAAGTTTGTTGCTATTTTCTTCACTTCCCTTGTAGAACCACCAGCTAGATCTTCATTTACTACAGAGAGCGTGGGCTGAGATTACGAACTTGGGGTTTTTCTCCAAGCAACAAACCGAATATGAAAGTCTGACTTCCAGCCGAGATAGCAAAACACAATGCTCCGTTCCGAGGCTCGCAATATTATGCAATGTTTGCTGTGGACATTTCCATTTCATTAGCATAGTCTACTTTACATGAAACCCAGCAATGAATGCCGTCCCTGATCTAAGGCTAATCCTCTTTAAAGAGCTACAGGCTATATTACATGTGGCCACAGCCACGGTTGTGCCACGGCTGAATCGCTTTGAAGCCTATTGAACAGTGTTCCCTTGTGAGACCGTGCCCAGAGCCATCAACTGACGCTCCCCGCGCTGCGAAATCCTGCTGGTTTCGCCGCCGAGAATTTCTCTCAGGATTGGACCCTCCCTAGTCCGAAGCAAGGGGCTGCAGGAAGAGGCACACACGGTTTCCAGTTCTTTCAGGTTTAATTTTTGGCCAGCTAAAAGCAAGAGCGATACCAAACTGCTTCACTAGAAACTGCAGTTAAAGCCCAGATCCGAGGAAAAACAGGTACTGCTGTATTGTGCCAGTAAGCTCCACAACATAAAGACATTGGAGGTGGAGTAGTCTGGGACACGATCATATATACCTTTAAAGTTAAAAAAAAAAACAAATTAAGGTCATGTACCTCCAAGGCAGGCTGCATCTCTCGCAGCTGGGTGCCTTGAAATGCTACGAACTGAGATAAGAGAGTTTTTAGTGCCACACAGCACAGAACGTGGTCTCTAACACCCTAACTTCTATACAAATTCAAAGGGAAAAAAAAATAAAATAATAAATAAATGATGTATTTGCCGGTTCTGCCATGTATCAGCAAATCCCAGATTATTTTAATCTGTATCTTTAACTCTCGGAACTAACTTTCCTAGTTCAACCACTGCCTTTGAAGGGAGCTGGAAAGGTCGGTTCTATTCAGTTTGCACTGCGGGCATGGAACGAGCTCCTCCTAAACGGTGTCAAACCAGAGAGAGTGAGCAGATACAGTCTCTGTGAAAAATCTCAGTCCTGGCGAAGGCAGTGTTTCAGTTCCTTGCTATCAAAACAGCATCTAACTCGAAATCTTGATAATGCGACACGCTGAGAATTGCTACGACATGCCTAGGAGACACGACCACATCGTCCCTCGTGTGGCGAAGAGAAGGAAGAGCAGAGAGGGTGTTTGGTGAAGCTTCTGCTTTCAACCGTTGTCACATTTGCTTTTGTACTCCTGCGGATTTGCTTCAGAGCAAGAGGAAACAGATTTTTTTTTAATGCAGCAGACAGATTTTATCATGGTTAGAACCTTATCACAGAACTCAAGTCAAGGGGTCACGTTAGTTGCCTGCCCACCCACAGCACCACAGCCTTCTCTGTTTAAGGTCCGGTCTCGCAGAGCTCGTGACTGTGACGAGATCAAAACCTGAGTTATCGTAACAGTATGTTATCACAGGGTATCTGAAAATATCACACAGTAATTGCACACTTCTTGGAAACAATTACAGAAGGAAAATCCTTATCTGTATGCCACGTATTATCTCTTTCTAGCTTGAGACAAGTTCCACAAAGTAACGAGGGTAGGGAAATGTCAGCTAGAACTCTAGTGACACACAACTAGGGGAACAAAACTTCAGCTGGTGAATCACCTGCACGTACAAAGGTAGGAGATGACCACCCAATAACGGAAAGCTGATCTCGTGGTTATTGGTGAAGAAAGACAACTTCAGTAGGGCTCACCAGCAAAACCCCACAGTTTGCTAACTATTATCGAAGACACAGGGCAATCCTGTGAGCACAGGCAGAATCAGCAGCTGTGGGCAGACGACTCAACTCAAACTTATTTCTAAGTCACACAATCTTTTTCATTTTGAGTTCTACTGAAATTCATTAAGATACGCTGAGAAATATGATGCTCCAACACACAAAAAATTCCAGGGTTTGTTCCAACTTCAAAAAGAGACAACAGGGAAGAACTGGCAGTTTTTCTTTTCTATCAGTGCTTAAGGATGATTTAATTTTGAGCAAGAAGCAAGCACCTGTTCTATGGCACCTAACCTCCCTTACTCTTCTTTTTCTATTTCTTGTCCCATGCAAGCTGGAATGACAGGAGTTTCTCACCCACCAAGCTGCATGAACCTTCCTCCAAAGACTCCAAGCCACAAGGAACACCTCTACCTCTTTCCACAGCATCCTCACTGTGTTTCCTTTCTCTAGCCCTGGACCTCTAACAAGTATTTACAGAGAATGCAGCCATCCTGTCAATAGAATCAAGAGGGAAATGCTGAGGACACGCTGCTGGGTCTTGCTGTGTCACACCAACAGTTGGAGCAGTCTGTTCCTTTTCCCGGTGTTAATTTCCATGTGGTGTCGTTTCATTTGTCCTCTAAGTCACTTCAGGGGTGTCAAGTCCTGAGCAGCAGGAGCAGTTTGGGGAGAAAGCAGAAGTAAGGGCAGATGAAAGGGAGAAAATTCAGAGGGAAGGAGAAAAGCCCCAGAGGCAAAACAACAAACAAAGAGTGGAGGGGGTAAGAAAAACAATCCGGAGGATGTGGAGAGGGAAGAACAACAGAGATGGGCAGGAAGATGGAACTGAGATAGCAGACAGGCAAGAAAGGAGAAGCCAGAGGCGTTCAGAAGGAGAACCAAGGACAGAGCATGATGTAGAAGAAGAAGGGAGCAAAGAAGTAAATAAACATAGAGGAAACTGTGTTCTCCCTTCTTCCTTTGGAAAACCTCCTCTTTGGTTTCTGGAGCAGAGCTGTGCTTACCTCTGAGATCTAAAAGCTCAGTGAATGCAACTCCTTCCCATGCACCTCTCCTCCTCTCACACCAAGATCCAGCTGAGTATCTTGCTTTATCTTTGGATGCACAGGTCTTTGAGAAGGGTCTATTTCTTTTCTCTTTGAACACAAAGCACTTGGTTGCTGGACGGTGATAAAAACTCATTGCAGAACCCAGCTATAGGTTGTTGCATACTTTGCTACGCCTTTTCCAAAAAACTCTTGAATATTACCACTACGATTATTACCATTAACTTACAACACCTTGCAAGATCAAAAATAAGTTTATGACTTAAAAAAACCAACTCTCCCCCCAAAACATACCACAAAATAACAAAACACCGCCGAACGACTGGTGTTTCCCATTTGTGGTCAGACACTGCCATCTACTGGCTCTCGACCTTGTAGCCGCAACAGTGCTGAGATATTTTGGCTCAAGAAAAGGGCTATGAAGCAGGGGAAGACCAGCAGGAGAACGCACGTTGGTGTTTGAACCCAACACGCGTGTTATGGGTGCGGGCAGTGAATGTTCTTAAACCTTAGCACCGTCTATGCACAAGCAAACAGGTCCATCAGCTTGGATTTGATGGCTCTAAAGCAGCGATCAGCCCTCACCAACCTCCTCCTCTGTGTCTCTGTCCAGCCCTGAACAACTGAAGGATGATTTCGGGTCACCCCTGTGCCACTCCAGAAAAGCAAGCCCCGGGACTGCAGAGGTCCAGCAGCTGTGTGCCCCCTGCCACTCAGTCCACCCAGGCCCATCAGACTGGGCAAGCCTGGAGAAAAACGACATTTCTGCATTATTTCCCTTAAAACCCAACCCCAACGTGTTCAAATCCACTGCAAGTATTTCTAATGCAAAGTTTGACCTCAGGGGTCTCACTAGGTCACACCATCTGCATTAGTATTCACCTGGTGACAGCACCGACAGGCTGCACCAGCAAGTGGGAAAGCCAGGAGCCAGAAAGAAGGGCCACCAGAATATCATGGGAATCACCCTCAGGCAACATTTACAAGTGCAGTTACCCTTTACACCTGCACCCATCCTGCACTACGTCAGCAGTTTTGATAACCACAGGTAAAACTTGCCCTCAGGAGGAAAAGACAGAGCTGTGGGGAAACAGCCGGGCCAACTGCACCGTGTAGCAGAGCCCTCAGAAATCCCCACCACTGCTCTGGTAAGGTTTCCTACAGTGAGGAAGCACAGGGAGGAAGGTCAGGAAGGAAAGTTCCACACTGAGTCATTCAGCATGAATTAGACATCCAAAACCAGTCCTTTCACTCACTAACCCAGAAGACACTTTCTGGAACTCTTCTGACCTACCCTGATCTTCGCAGAAAGAGAAAGAAACTTATTTGCCCTCAGTGACTCGCAGCTTTTCCAAGCCCACCATGACCAAAAGCAATGTGAGAGTTCCTAGTTTCTTTTCCATTTTCCAGAGTTGCCTATTTAGGCTCCGGAGGATTCCAAAACCTTACAGATCAGTTGTTAGAAAAACAATACGCCACCGCAGCCAAGTCAAAACCACCTCCATCTTTCAGCCTATGCATAACAACTACTTCATTAGCACGAATGACTAGCATCAACAACGTGCCAGCAATAATTACACAGAGAAGCTACACTGGGCATACATAAGCAGGATATATTTATTTAAAGTAACGAGCATGCCTTTTCCTCCTCTCTAGGGACTGACAAGGCAACAAATACAGGTGTCTGAAAACCAGCTTGAGAGGAAAGCCTGGTTCTGCTCCACCTTTATTGTCCTATCCCATGTAATTCGGTGAAAGCCAGGTGCCACCGGCTTTGCAGTCCTGCGTCCATCACCTCGATTATCTGTCGGATAACTCCGGGGACGTCGGAGTAGGTTCAAGCACAGGAAAGAAAAGCACGTCTGAGGAAAAGCACAGCGCCAAGGGAGGAAGGGGTTGTGCAGACAACAGAAAACAGGCGAGCAACAAGAGCTACGAGGTAAACATTGCCATCAGCTCCCCTGGCCTGAGTCCCAGCGGCTCGCTCACCACGCGCCACAACTCAGCTTCCACATTTATTTGTGCTTTCGCTTTTGAATGAACTCTAGTAAACCCCGTACCCATTCTAGAAGGAAGATCCCCCCACAAAAAAACCCAAGCACAGAATGCTTGAATTTATATTCTCATACCAGGCTAACCTGGAGGTGTTTTCCCAAAGCTGGCAGCATTTCAACCAGGTAGAAACTTACGGAAGAGAAGAGCAGAAAATGCATTTCTTGTTGTCTCCTGGACCAATTCACACAGAGCTCTATTTAAATTGTAAACTAATATGTAGTTAATATGAGGTTAAATAATCCTAGAGAAAAAAAAAAAGGGTACTTGCATGCCTCAGTAGGTACAAGAATGGAATTAATTCTATGAGAAATGCTCTCTGGCAGCCTGTTTCAGGAATCAAAGGGCTAACAGGAATTACAGTAAAGCCAGTAAGTAGCAGGGTTGCACAACTCCGGCTTTTCCAGAAGTGGGGTTTTTTTGTGAGCACACACGCCCAGCCCCGCCTGCTGCAGGAAAGACATACTGCTAAGGGAGGAGCTTGGAAAAATCTATTTTTCCTTCTCTGCTTTTCAACGTGACTTCTTGCAAAACACAGTCTAAGCCTTTTTTTTTTTTTTTGATGGAAGGGGCGAAGGGCATACGCAACAGCAGGTGTTACTAGCCTGCACACACGTCAAACAAGCCATTCTGCAAGAACTATACAGGAACATATCATTCAATAAATAAAAAGGAACCTGCAAATGAAAAATACTTTCTGTGAACCAACACAGGAGATCTCTGCCCCTGCTTAAGCAATCACAGGTACGGTATTTCTCGATACCTTGCTGGGCACAACACTGAGCGAGCACATGTCACGGGAGGTCACTGAGCATCCAGAATTCAGACAAAAAAAACCCAATTATTTTCCTTTTTTCTGCTCTCTGCCTCTTGTTCTGTGCTTGCAAGTAGTCTTGCTCAAATAAGAAAAAATGAAGCCAATGAATGAGAGAGAATTGCTCTTTTTTTCCCTCTTTTTCTTTCTCCCCCACCAGCCGGCAGGGCTGTCGCAGGATTTCCAGTCAAATGGCAGGTTTTCAGCTCAGCTTCGGAGAGGTTGGCGGGTTTGATGAAGCTGAACAACCGAATATTTGGAAACACTCCCTGTAAGAACATCGTCACTTAGTTTTTGGCTTCTTGAAATGTTTTACTCTTCAAAGCAGGGGGCGGGCGGGGAAATTGCAATTATTTTACACGAAACCTCAACCTGAACGCTGCTTTTGAGTAAGTTACTCCCAAACCGCAGACTTTTAGATGCCCAGACAGTGCTCTTTTTCTTTCTTTTCCCCCCTTTTCCTGTACATTTTATTCGCTAACACCAGCGGAGCTCGGCACGCTCCTTTGGAGAAAACAAGGAGGTAACGCCAGCCCCGGCGCTTCCCGCCCTCTGC
>NW_009714382.1:0-267 GCF_000703405.1 Apaloderma vittatum
CACAGTGCAAAGCAAGACAGCGTTGGGAAAAAAAATAAACAAGAGAGAAGGGGAAAAGCCAATTACAATTATAATTAAGGAAAAACCAAAACATTCTCAACACTTAGTACATTTATAAGCAGAACGATGATGTATTAGACTCTGAGGGCCAAATTTCCAAAGAGGGGAGAGGGCGGGTGTGCTAGCAAAAGCCCACGTCAGCTTGCACCCGTGGAGAGTTAGACACAGCCAGTGCACGTTCCTTTGGGTGGGGACATTTTGGCAAGC
>NW_009714382.1:397-682 GCF_000703405.1 Apaloderma vittatum
ACAACGTTTCGGCACAGGACAGAGCTGGAGGCTGGCAGCCCGAGCGAGCTCTCTCCATACAAATACAGCGTGCTTCCTTCCCACCCTAATTCTAGAGGATTTGGCAAAACTCCCCTCTTGCGGGGTTGGGGGGGATGGAGAGGGGAGGGGGCTGAGAGGGAAAAATACACAATGCATCTGAACAGCTACAATTTGCAGAAAGAGCATCTGAAAGGACAACATGACAGCAGGGAGCTCAGCAGCCTCCTGAAGCTGTGCGACCCGCAGAGCACACAGTGTGGAGGG
>NW_009714382.1:815-46337 GCF_000703405.1 Apaloderma vittatum
CGCCGTGGCGGGGAGCGTGTGCGCCTGAGCCACGGGACGTTGGAGCGTGTGCCTACAGGCAGGGAGGTGTTTGAAGGGCTCAGCTCCCTGTCATGCAAGCGGCATGTCCTCCCTGCGCTAGAGGGATGGGGAGGTTTGAGAGCAGAGTGCTTAGCCATTCCTGCCAAAGCTTGCAGACCTGCTCCCCGAAAGCCTTGCACTCTCCCCAGGGCTCCTGCTCCCGCCTCTCTCCCTCTGGCTGAAGCAGACACACACCTGGATGCTGGTAGCCTCGTATAGCCTTGGCTGGACCAGGAAAGCTCAGCTTTCACCCTCCCTGCTGTGCCCAGCAGCTGCAGATAGAGGGAAAGGTCCCTCAAAGACCTGCACAGGTTCCCAGTAAAACCCAGATGCTGAGCCTGAACATACTGGAGCCCTGCAGCAGCAATGAGCAGCCCTGCTGCCTCCCTGCATCCCACGTGGTACCTCCCTACAGTCCCTTGTACCTGCATGGCTGACACTTCACTAAAGAGCTGAATCTTCAGCCTGCTCACGGCCTGAGCCCTGCTTCCCTCGCTGTACCTGCAGCGCCCTGCTCTGAGAGGGGGGCTGACCCCAGATATGTTCCTTCTTAGCACCTTTCTTACTCCAGTCACCTAAATTGTCTGCAGAAGGACAACTGAAAATCCAAACTCTAATCCCCCGATGCCTGATACGAAAAAATAAACCAAGAGGATACTCCCACTGCTATTTCCTTTTGTTGGATGACTTAAATGGGCTGTAAAGACATTTAAGTGACAAATTCTTGTCTCTGCAGCAGAACTAAATAGGGGTGGGAACACATCACCTTGGATTCTCTTATTAGTCACACGGAACACTGCACTGCACAGAAATTAAAAGGGATACAACCATTTAAGCCTCAAAGAAGACAGCGGATAGACAGTCACACCAATCAGCCACCCAGGTTCTCACTGATGCATACTAACTTGCTGTCTCTTTCAGATTAGGAAAAGTTGAGAAGTTTGTGTAGAAAAACCTACCAACGCTTGCAGTGGGTGTCATGCACAGAACTGACCCTGCACACCATGCATTGAAGCGTGGAAAGATGAACAAAAGGGATATTTAATTAGTGAAGCCTCAGTGTTAGAAATCACTTTAACTAAAAAGCAGGTATTCTCTTTGCAGCATTCAGTATTTAAGCACATGCAAACAGATTCTGCATATTGGTACATAAATAGTTTAAACTTAGTTTTAAGAGATCACAGCAAACCAAATTAATTCTTAAATTCTTGGGTAGTAGAAAATGTATTTCTTCTCCCACCCTGGTATTAAATGATATCATCTATGCCAGAAATCAGGGTCATTTGGTTTGGTTTCTTTTCGGCATCCGGTATGTTGATTCTTTTCTGATTATGTCAGCATAAACCAAATTGTCCTAAGAACATTATACTCATGTTAAAATCGACTTTCCAAAAGCAATTTAATCCCGCAAGCAGGGACTGGGATTCAAAGTCTCTAGTTTAAGCAGAAAGAGGCAGTTTTTTCTGGACTTGAAACAATTGTAGTGATGATGCCATTTTCAATAGACACCCTGACTTTCCCCACCACGTCAACCCACGATGCTGATCTCTCAGTAACTGAACAGGAGAAATGAAGAAAAGCAGCAGCTTGCTTCCCCTCCTCACGGTGTCAGCTGCTACGTGCCACTTCTCTGCTTCGCCTTCCAGAGCGCTGCAAAGGCTGAGGTCAGACCTGCAGTCTGATGCAAAAGGCAAAATGGGGATGCGTAACGTAAATTCATCAGTCCGCTGACTGGAAATTTGCTGCTCTGCCCAGCATTCATGTCCTCAGACAAGAGCAGGTGCCAGCAAATAGACCTGTTACGCATCAGCCCAGCACATAATTTTATTGCCATGAGACGGGGCACAAGAGCACAGTGAGAGTGCTGGGTAAAAGCTAATTTATGGTGTTCATATCAGAAATGCATGTCCTTATGTCAACTTTGGCAACTGCGACCTCGAGGAAGAGCAGGTGCAGCCAGCTGGGGGACTTGGCGTTCTTGAAGGTGTCAGTGTTTCCTGGAGAAGTATTTCGCTTGGCACTAACAGAGCTGCGGTAAGGTCAGCACCGCACGGTCCCTCTCAGAGAGCTCTGCAGATCACAGGGGAGGAGGCTGCTACTCGAGTCCCTCACCCCATCCTCTCTGTAGGACACTTCCCTGGAGGAACATCTTGGCAGCTGCTGAATTCTGAGCGTCCCCAAGCGCAAAAAGGCCACACCAGCACAGGGTTTAGGGGCCAGCGTTCTGGACTCCTGCTCCCACCTGAGACAGTTTGGTCTCAGTATAAGACTGTCTCTGTAGGTTTTCCCCCCACCCCAAGAAACAGCAATGATCCAGGTCCACTGTGTGTTCACCTAGAGGAACCAGCCCCGAGAAACATTTTGGATATATTTTTGTATAAACCATATTGCACGTGAATACAGCATTAAGCATTAAAAACATTGGACATTCATTTTCTTGTGAAGCTCTGCAGCGATACTGATGATACTAAAAAACAACCCATCAACTCTGGACTGTTCCTAATTTAGCGACTTCCAATACTTACTACTCTAAGCAGGTTTTGTTTTCCATTCGGCTGCAGTGAATAGAGGTTAATTGGCTAGTCAGCAGTCACATCTGCCACATCAATATTTCGAGTCCTTTATGAATTACCGAACTGCATCTTTCAATTTTACTCTGAGACCTTAAAGGTTCAGTAAAAGCTGGGAGTTAAATTGCTTTTAAAAAGCTTAGGCTATCGCACTGGTCAAAAGACAAGCGAGAGGGAAATATATGCCTTTAAAGAGGATTATGTAATTTGTATTTGCTAAAGACGAACCATTCCCTCTATAAACATCACGGCTGCTGAAATATGTAGGTCACCGAGATAGAAGCTCAGAAAGACACCTGCAGCTTCAAGTGAGCAGGCATAGAGGTCCGCAAGATATTTTAACATGAGTCCATAAGTGTGCTACGCAAGAGTTAAAGAATTAATTTGGAATTAACCAGTTGAACCATAAGGAGAAGAAACAGAAAGTACGAATTCAAGAAACATGCAGACATTTTTCTTAGTTTGACTACTTAAGCCCCAAACCAAACAAAAAAGGCTAAGAAGGGATCTTTACAGGTGAAAAAGCTCTAAATCGTTGTAGGTGAAAGAAAAAACAGCCAAACAACAAATATTAAGTTTTCATCCATTTTTAACACAAAACTACACACTGATACTCTTTTGCTAGAGACTCTTTTACAAATCTGCTCATTAGCTTAATGCCTAGGTCATAAAAAAGGACAACTGCGATGCTGGGGAAAGCAAGGAGACACTTACCTGTTGGGATGAACGTAGGCTGTTGCAACTGCATGTTGGCTAGAGCCTGTTGGTAGTGGAAAACGCTTGGGTTAAAGACTGTGGTGGCACCATTGTTTTTTTCAAGTGCTGGCCTCTTTGGTAAAGGTTGAAGTGCACCAGGCGGCAGGGCCTGTGGATAAGGGAGTCATTAAAGACAAGTGGAGTAAAAAAAGGGGCCCAGATGTAGATCAAGCATGCAATAAATAATAGGGGGTCTTGGCTGTAAATCACCTGCAACTGTATCAACTGAGCGAGACAGGAAAGAGAAGAGCAGCTAAATCACAGTAGAAGTAGTAGGTGAGATCACAACTTCACTAGGTAAGCAGGTAGTTAAACGTGCCAGGAGAAAGGGTAGAGTCCAGAAGGAGGAGGGGGGCGAAGGGAGCTTTTCAGCAGGACTGACTTGGGCACACAGGAAAAAAAACAGGAGGAGAAGGAAGGGGAGAGGCAATGACCTGGACAGGGTACTACAAAGAGCAGTTGCAGGCAACAAGCATTTAAAAAAAACCCCACCAGGTAGGAGAAATATAATAGATGACTATTTTAAATCAAAAAGATTAGCATAAGCCACAAATGCAATGGAAAAAAAAGGGATGCTTGCCTCTGTTTCAACGCATGCCTACGTGTACGTGCACACGTGTGGAAGTGTGCACGCTTGTGTGCAGCCAACCTGTGTGCCCGGGTGGTAAAGCAGCAGCTGTTGCCAATTATACACGTAACACTACATTCATAGTAAAATGCATTTCCACTCATTAGTGGAGAGGCTGAGCAACAGGGTCAAGAACAAGCCTGATTCTCCACCGCACGCACCAGCAGCACAGCTCACCACCAGCAGATGTGGAACTGCTCGCGATTTCTAGAAGGTGGCTTCCAACAGCTAAATACTGCTCGCTCGTTAGTGGAAAAAGCCATTGACAAATCTGGTGCTCGAACAAGATTTGGGTGGGCCTTGCTATCAGGCAAATCCCCTCTTTTTGTTTTATCACACCACCGAGATTCTCCAGCCCGCCAAACCTGTTTCATGATCAGACTTGGTAAAAAGCATTAACCCAACTCAGGAACTTTTCTCAGCGAGTTACTCATCATTCACCCAAGCATGTCTCAACAGTAAAGTAGTATGTCAGGTTCTCCGGAGACAGGAATGTTTCTAATGATTTACAGCTTTTCATTGTACCCAAGTAGAAACCACATTTTTTTTCTCCACATTGTGATAGAAAAGGGTCCTTTTTAATTATGCCCTGCAGTCCTTTTGCACGTAACGCTCCCATTGACGTCAATGAGATTTACGCACGTGGAAGTCATGCAGAATCAGGTCATTTCTGCCTAGCTGTTAGTCTATATCATGTAGCAAAGCAATGGCTGAAAAATAGGGTTATCATTCCTATTTTTTTTTGACTAGGTGACAGTGAAGGGTAGATAATGAAGGAGGTTTAGCTAATGAAGGGTTAAGGCTACAAACACACAGGACTCGAAATAAAGGACATGAGTAAAGAGATTTTAAAGTGTTATGAAGACCAACGCACAACAGAATATAAGTGAAAGCTTGCAACAGTTTGTCACCATCTAGAAACAGGTTTCACTTTAAATTTAATTTGCTCTAGGAGACTGCTCATCTGAGAAATGTTAAGCAAGATATTTCCAGGCAAAACATTATTGCACTCTGTCTATATTCACATTGTGGCCTTTTTTTTGTGGTTTTAGTATTAAAAAAAAAGAAAATCAGAAGAAGAAATTGCATTTGCAAAACTGCCCTCAGACATGCACACATCCTCTGCTAATGCTAGCAGGCATCTAGTGTCAGCATTAGAACTTAATATTCCCAGATTTCTTCTGGCTAGTACCAGAAGACAGCAGTCAAACATGGGACAGCATTCTCAGACACAGACAGCAAAATCTTTTGCTTATGATCCATGTTTTAGGATAAAGTCTTTGGGGTAAAGATCTAAGGGTTTCCATTTCTAGGTGAGCCCTCACTGACTATGTGAAATCTGACTGCATCTACATCTCATCTATTTCATGACGGCTGCATGAATATTCCTCCAGGCACAGGACAGATCTGCAGCTTCCAGAGACTGGAGTAGCTCCACGTAGATAGGTGGTTTATAGATTTACAATGACTGAAGAACTTGCCGCTTACTTACTGTGTTTGATTGCTAAACATTCTTTTTCAGATGCTTCCAAAATCTGCCTCAGAAAAAAATTTACTAATTATAGCAAAGCAACTGTGCCAGGCACATAATGGACTTTTGACTCCTTGCTTCTTGGCCAAAGGCTGTCACCACCCCAAAAGCCCTATTATCCCATAATGGCAGTGCCAAAAGCAGAAGAGCTGAAGGCTTTGAGACCTCGCTGTGGAGTCCTGGCTCTTTACAGGACAGTTCCTGAGCCCAGCACTGCAGTCAGAGGGAGCGTACAAACACCAACAGGCCACGGGGATGTCAAGGCACACGGGACTACTCCATCGTCTCTAACATCACCCTTCCTCCTGCCCTGCTACAGACCCTTGGGAGCAAGGAAGAGAAAGGAGCTACAGCAGTCCCAGTACTGCTCCCAGAATAGCACCTCTGGGAAATGCCTGAACGGCAGGTGAGCGGAGAAACAGAAATAAATGCAACAGTTCCAGAATTTTCTAAAGAAACAAGCACACTGTAGCAGCTGCTGTGCAGCCTGAAGGCTGGCTCTGTGGGCATGGGAGCCCGGACCCGTCTTGGTTTGCTTCTGGTCTGACAGCACCTTCTGGGCAGCTCGAGGAGCGTTCATACTGGAGCATGCCCGAAGACATCCTCCTTCTGTTGCCAACCTATCTTAGTTTAGATATTAAGGTGCAGAAGGATCCAGGGGGAGAGATGCATCTGGCTTCATCACTTCACCAGCTCTTGTGTTGAAGTAAGAGCCCCAAGCCAGAGCCACACTCACTGGAAGGTCTACCTACAAACGTCTTGATGAGGTATTTAAAATTGCACATGATGAAGTCTGGCTAATACAGCTCTCGCATTGGGATGTAGCAGGGACACAAGACAAAACATGTGAGTCCCATCTGAAATGGGATAGAATTTCTGTATAGGTCTTGGGAGCTGTGCAGGAATTACAACAGCTCATGAGGATACAGCATTTCTGTCTTGCCCCATGTCCTGGTTCTGAATGAATCCTCCAAGCATGTCCTGCAACACCTATAAAAGCCAGCTCACCACATTCTGACCTTGCTGAATTCTGTGGCGAGTGCCTCCCCTCTGCAGGACAGGAGCTACGCTAAAACCTTGTAAAAACCAAACCTGGTGAGTTTACCTCATCCTGCTGCTTGTGACTTCCCCCTGGACAAGCTCTGATCAACACAGATGTAGCAGTAACTTTTGATGGTAACTTTTTATGACTTTCTTTTTTTCCCTGTGTGTTTGTGTGTGCACACGGGTATGCAACATGACCAGCCCATCTGTGCTGGTGAAAGAGCTAACTCAGTTTGGTATCCATGTGACAGTCCACACTGACCCCAAAGAACAATTCCCACTACAAAAATGCCAGGCAGCCTCCCATTTTGGGGCTGGGAAAGCCACGTTGCTAGAACATGAGCATCTGAACAAAGAGGTTTGTGCTACTTCTCTGCATGGCATGGAAAGCAATGCTTCAGCATGACTGACAGATAAAACCGCTCTGCATGTCAAAGTCAAAAGTTCCCATGTGGTGGTTAACAACCCTCTCGTTATTTTTTTGCAAGACAAGAGCTGGATTAAATCTTTGCAACAAACAATTTAATTGCATCTCGAAGTTCCTCTCAGATCGCTATCTCCCAGGCGCAGATCACGCTTTCACCCCTTCACTCTTAGCAAAGAGGGGCTGGGGGTGCATCTGGCTTGCTGCTTCAGTCCCAGGCATGACAAACACAAAATGATCTGAGAGAGGGCAGAGGCAGCGGCCGTTTCCTGGCAAGCAGCACAAGCAAACCGAGCAGTTTCCTCTGAAGATCATACATTCTCTTATCACCGCTGTGAATCCTTCGCTGGTGCAGCCTTCCTGAAGGGTTCAGAGGAGGTGGCATATTCCAACAACGCAGTTGCAATGTTTCAGATGTTTCAGAGCAGAAAGACTATTAAAAGTAACTTATCTGATGGGGTTTTGTTCAGTGGGAAGGGTCAGGAGGGTAGGGGAGTTGAAGGGATTTCCCATTCTCTGCTAGACTGTCTCCTTGGAGAGGTGGCTCTCACTGTGCAGGTCACTGCTCTGGGGCTGTGCCTGTGCCAGCCGTGAGCGGCAGGGAGCGAGGGGCTGTTCTGTCACGTACAGTGTAGTACTGACTGCTGGGGGAAGCTGGTCTCTAGCAAGGTTTCCTATTGCTGCTGCCTAAAACTCTGATAAGGAAGCCTCTTGACTACCCCCAAAATCAAGTCTTCAGAAGGGTAAGGGAGTGGATCAGCCCTTGCTTTTTAACTCTGGGAATGAGAAGCAACACAAGCTCGGAGGTTTCAGGGCTCCTCTGCGTCCACTCTTCCCTTTCCCCCTTATAGCTGGGCAAGAAGAGTTGGGTTTTTCTAGCATGTATTGGACCCCTCCTCATTATTTGGGGTCAGTGGGACAGAGTTGTTTTCTGCAGAGCCAGGACTGACAGCACACTGGCCTTTGCCTTGCTATGAGTGTCATTAAAACAGGGAAAACATATTTGAGACTCAGAAAATTAATCAAAGACAGCTCGCAGACAGAAACTGGGGGAGCAGATCCTGCACCTGAGACTGAAGCAAAAGGCACCCAGAATAAGGTTCCTTTGCTAATACCGTCCCACCCTGGTAGCGGGGAGGAACCAGAGCCAGAGCCAGCTGCAGCCACCTCCCCAGTTCACCCAACACACAGTTAACGTCCCCACTGCACCTGCTTCAGTTCCCAACATAGATCTCTAATGTGGCTGCGTAGCTCTTCCCTCCTAAATTTGAGCTGTGCCCATTGCATAGAACGCTCTTCTGCAGGGCAGCACCAGCACGACGCTGCCAGGCAAGGCTGAGCCACTGGGCATGCCAGGAAAAGTTGCTGCATCTGTCTTGCACCATCCAGTCCTCTGCAGAACTAATGAGTTAAACTCTCGCTGAAACATCATGTCTTGCAACTACAAAGCTGCCGCTGTTTGGAGTAAGGCTTCAAAACTCAGAGCTTCAAACCCCCCCCAAAATTATTCACTGCCTCAAAACACATCCAGGCGTCAGGAGGCAAAGCTCAGATAGTTAATGGACGGCGTGTGGGGCACAGGAGTGGCATGTCTGAACGCACACTGCAACATTTCTGGCTGGGATGGGCAGTCTCCCCAGGCACTAACACAACAGACCAAGTGTGGAAGGCTTCCGTGCAGACTAAGATGGTTACGTGCAAAGCGAGAAGGTGAAAGGTCCAAGTACCAGGTCAAAGGTTGCCTCGAGCGGTCGCTTCAGTGATCTGACAGCTGGCTGCGTCTTAATTAGCAGGCAGTGAGCACATGATGGCAATGGGCCGGGGAGGGGGGGGCAAGCACAGTAACAAAAACAGCAAGCAGAGGTATGTCAAGAGAGAGCAACATTTTGGGGAAGCGAAGAGAAAAAAAAAAAGTGAATGCATTATACAATATATTAAAAAGACGAGGCATGCACAACACGGGGTGACTGAGTAACTACCTGGCCTAGTCACTAGTCAGCTATTCTGCCTCGCTACGGTTTAAAAGCAAAGAAACATCATGGAGGGACACATGCTTCCACACGCAGCATCTCCTCTGTGGCTCACACAGCGGGTGCAGGGATTAGCACCTGCAAGCAGGCTTGCACCGGGCTTCAGCCCGAATTCTGCAGCTACGCACCATGCAGAGGCCAGCAAGAGTGCCTGTGACGAGGGAAGGGTCACTGGTAAAGAAGGAGGGTTCAAGTACGTGCTTAAGTGCCATCCTGAACTGGGGACCGAGCCTGACACAGTTCATGTGACCGTGCTGCACTGACTCCAGCCAGGCAGGAGTGAGTAAAACTGCTACTTGTGCGTGTCAAGTAACTGCAGGATCGGGTCCCTCGGAAATACATTCTGAATTTAGATTTGAAGTCATTCCAAATCTATTTTAGAAGGTACACCCATTTGTCTGGCACACATTTTTTGATCCAAGAAAACGGGGCACCATTCTTCCATTTGTTCAATTCTTACTTCTCAACAGGTACAGTAAACGCATCAAAACTCAAAAAGTCGATGATTAATGTAAGCTGGTTTGGTGGCAGGGGCGATGCAGCAAGCCATCAATAAATATTTTAAAGGTTCTAGTTAACAGCATACAAATAAGGTTAATTACATTTTTAAGAGAAGCCAGCAGCGTGAATAAAACATGCACTGGCTTTGGTTAAGTAGTAGTGTCCTAGAAAATTAGTGAAAGATTCAAAGATTCAATTGTAAAAAACACAAGAGTTTAATTTCAGAGGATTTTTTTTTTTTTCAACAGACTTGGGCCCTTGCTTCAATAATAATAAAACCAGTAAGAAATCTAATAAACAAACTCTGTGTGACAAATACACACTGCAGTATAAATTAGTTCTTCAAATTACATTCCAGTTAATACTGATGCTGCAAGGAGGGCAGCTGCTTAATTTCCAGAATTGTCCTGGTTTTGCATTGTATTTGACCATGAATGAAAAGCAACCTCTTTTACCACTTTATTTTTTTTTTTAAAAAAAAAGAGATTTAGAAAAAATTTAATAGCCTTACTTCTAAATCATAAATGAGGCAAGACCCTCTGTAATATTAGTTATTTAAAAAGAATTAAAAAAAATAAATCACGGAACAGACGAGGTTGGCAGGCTCTTGAAATCAACTAGACCAACACCCTGCTCAAAGCAGTGTCACCCAAAGCTGCCTGCTTAGGACCGTGTCCAGGAAGGTTTTGATTTTCTCCAAGGACAGAGCAACCTGTTGCAGTGTTTGATCATCTTATTGGTAAAGAAGTTTTTTCTTGTGTTTAAATGTGATTTCCTGAATTTCAGTTTGTGCTCATTGCCTCTTGTCCTTTCACTGGGCATCACAGAGAAGGATCTGCCTCCGCCTTCTTACTTTCCCCCATCAGGAATTCACACACATGGGTAAGATCCCCCTGGGCCTCCTCTTCCCACTCCAGGCTGAACATCCCCACTCTCTCATCTCTGGAACACACAGGTGCCATTAAACCGTATTCAGCAGAATGGCAAACATTTCCTGTAGCTAGGAATTTTATCTGGTAAGTCTTCCTGGACTTTTTTTAGGATTGCAGGTATTAGAAGTCACAATTCAAATTATAATGCAGGTGGGACCATCTCTACCAGGCCCAAAGGATCAAATAGGTCAGGAAGTCACCCTTGGTTTGAATCTTGTCATCTCACTAAGCCTTGGCAAAAATATCAGGCAGAAGTTTGCCAAGCTCAAACAACTGATGTCTTGTCCGCTTTTAAGTCAGTGGAACTTTTTGCTACTGGCTTCCAGAGGCCAGGATCTTCCTGCAAAGCATGTGCTATGGGATGGGCACTCTTTGATTTAATTATATCCTGAGGAAGCTAAACTGGCACCTACAGCTTAGCCAGGGAAGGTGTTGGTTCCACATGCCGCTGTACTTGTGTTCGTATCAGGTCATGATGTCTCATCAGAAAACCAAAGGGTTTGCCACCATGTCCCTAACTGTGAGAGGTGCTGCGCCAGTCAGGGTTCCATGCTACGGAGAGCACGTAGGAAGGATGAAGAGATGGGATTCGTATTGCACATGCTCTCAGCTCGCTAGTCAGCCATTTACAAAGCATCCTACTTCTCCACAAACAACATGTATGACACAAATGAAATCTCTCAGCAATGGAAATACAGCTTGAGAAGAGCTCTACTTACCATTGCAGCTGCAGCTGTCTGGTTCACCTGGTGTTGAGCTGCCTTGATTTTGGCTTGCAGGTGTGCAGGGGGATGAAAGTACTTGCATTTCTCCCTAGAGCATCGACCTTTGATGTAATCCATGCAAACTGTAACAGTATTTTCATTTGTGTCTATCATTGCAATATCTATAGGGTGAGCATAGCGGCAATCATTCTCACCACGTGTGCAATTTCCACGCTGGAACTCTCGACAAACCTTAAAAGAAAGTCACATTGTTGAGCAGAACATCAAGTTACTCTTTATTCAGTATTTTCAACACAGACTATCAGTTCAGTTGGCCACATTAAACCACGTGTGTGTTCTAACTCCACGTTCATCTTGGGTAGCACATACATCACGGGTCACAGGAGCAACCGTGCTTCTCAGAACCGGTTACCACGTTACCTAGGCCAACTACCAAACGCAACTGAATTTGTGCAGAATGGAAAGTGACCCCAGAAAGTCAATGTTCTGTCAACACCCTCAGAGCTCACGATTTCTCCCTGGTCTCTAAAGCCTACATGTTAAGGACTCTATGCCTTGTGTCCCACCTGGATTGTGTATTTATTACAGAGCACACTCCTGGGTAGGGTGTTAGATGCTAAATGCTGCTATTTGCAACAAGTACCTTTTCTTAAATACCAGGAGTCTCTTTCACATAAATAATCTCACTGCCCTCCACAGTAAAACCTGACCCTGACCTTACGTGGCAGAGAGTTTGATTACATTACAGTGCGTTGCCAGGTGTTGCCAGAATTGCCAGCTTCACAAAAATCTCGCTATTCCACCTAAGTCACGACCACTGAAGCATCAAAGGTAGAGAAGGCAGCTTCACAAAATGGATCTGCAAGGTTTCCTTGTCTGAGGAACTGAGACTAACGGGACTATAGCTGGTGGTGTCGACAACGTACCAGTGCACTATCAGACTGGGTGTGGGGAAAGGCAAGACGTCAGCAAGACAATATAAGGAGCTTAACACAAAACAATGTGTTTTGAAATTATACTCTTCTCCACTGCCTTCCTGTGTTATAATTTACACCCGCAGGGGCCTCTGAATTCAGGTTCTCAGCCCTTATCTCCTGCAGAGCCCCTGCTTAGGGTTTGAAAGACATTTACAACTCCTCCAACACCAAGTCCCAGCATGTCAACTGGGGGGGAGGAGACGTTTTTTCAACGCTCTGTACTCACCACTCTCAATGCTTAAAGCTTTCTGTAAAAGCTCAAAAAGCCCATCTCTAGACAAGGCAAGTGCCTGTTCCTTCAAAATGTCTCCTACTCAACTCAGAGAAAGGGCAGACTATCTAATGGCATTTTTTTAAGTGTTGTAGATCACACAGAGAAAACAACAATACCAGCCCTGCTCTAACGCCCACTGCAATCAGAAGAGGGAGTGCTCCCAAATCTCCAGTGACTTCCAAGGATTTGGGATCAGGCCCCACATGAGAGTCTGCTCCAGCAGAGTGCAGCAGCCCCATGTTAGAAAAGCTGCAAGTTAAACTCTGCACTGTGCTGCACCAGGTCACCCTAGCAAAGAGCAAACAGCTGGGACCGTACGTCCTGTTCATTCCCGTCAGCAGTATCGTGCCCAAATACCTCCAGTTTATCCGTACGCATCAGTTTCTGCCCAGCAGAGCCTCCTGGTACTGTAACAGTAGGGTTTCCGGAAACCAGGACAGGAGTATTTGGTAAAAGCTCTGCAGGAACCAAGCCCATCCCAGGAGAAACATGACTCAGGTAGGGACTAAAAGCCATCGTGGGGCTTGTTGCAAGTGATGGAGTCACAGGAAATGTTGTCTGTGTATAGAAAGAGAAAAAACCAAATACAAATATTAGTTAAAAAGCTCTGTCTTGGATTACCCAACAAAGCCCTGCACACTTCAATCCTTTTAGACAACTTGATTAGCAACATCAGAACGCTGTGCTCTCCAATCCATTTATCAACATTTACTTGTGATCCATTCGCTTCTCCTGACTCACAGATCTGTGACTCATCCTGAGCACAAGGCATCTTTATTTGTCAGATCAAAGCATATTGATGATCTTTATAGTTTAATGACACAGTTAAGGATTTCATGCCAGCAATTAGGACAGGCCCAAATTAAACAGATTTCTCATTCCCAAATATGTGTCTCAGCTTCTAAATGTTTTCTACACCACAATGCTGTACAGAGACCCTCCGGTAAACTGCAGCTTCAAGACCTGGAAGCAGGTAAACCCATTAGGTACGTCACTGAATCACTATCAGCCTGCACTGAGCCCTGTGTTACCGTGGCTACTGTGGGTCAGGTAGACAAAAGGGATCACTTAGAGTCACGAGAGACTTCTCTGCTATAGTATGCTTGGAGGTCTGGCACCCTGCACATCTGGAGTTTGTTTCAGACTGTCAATAGCCTGAACAGCAAAAGCCATTTTGCAGGAGTATGGTGAGCTTACCTTCCACGTGAATGCCAGCAACAAGACACCCAACTCACTAGTGTCACAACGTGCCAGACCTCATGGCTTTGGCAAGAGTAGGTGGGTCATGGGCTTGGAAGAGCCATAGGCAGAGCATGCCAGCTGAGATGGCAGCTCAGGTGGGTCGGCATAAGGGCCAGAATCCCACCTTGTGCTGCAAGGAGCAACGTGTCCATAAGGCAACAGAACAAGAGGTCACAAAGATCCTGAGTGCTTCAGAGCCCTGCAGTGTGTTAGGCAGGCCCTCCGAGCACAGCAGAGCTCCAGCACTGGTGGCCAGAGCCACTTCCCCAGCACGAATCGCTCCAGCAGCACTGGTCTGGGAAAGCAGCTGCCGCTCTGCCAGGCAGGAGAGATCACACAAAGCTCACAAGCAGGTGCTCAGTTATAAGTCTGTGAATAGCCCCTACAGCCAGGGAGTTTTTGAGACTGTAAAGCACCAGATCTGAGGTGCATCTGGGAAGGAAACTAATTCCAGCTGATGAAAAATCCCCCCTGTCCACCCCAAGGACCAGAGCCCGTAAGGCTGCTCCCACAGTAGGGGCTCAACAGGTCTTGCAACCACTTTTATTTTTCCTCCTGTCACCTGCTCATCTGTGAACTCTGGGTTACAGCTAGAGCTGCTTGCATTTGCAGGCGTAAGCAATGCCATCCTTGGCAGCTACAGCCTCTACTTGGCAACAACTTCAAGTGTGCTTACAAAATAGCCTGGGGCATTTTTTTTGCCACACACATCAATCCCTCCTTGCTTTTATTTTGCTACTTCTAGTCCTATGGGCTCCTAAAAGACATTACAGGAGGACAGTGTGCTTCTTGACAGCATCTTCACCCTGATACTTTCATACTCTAGGAAACACTTCGCTTGTTGCAATCTGGAAGAAGCTAGCCCACAGTAACACCAGCCAAGCTGTCCTAACCTATCTTTAGCTTAATGATGCCCCCTTCTTCAGGTCAGAGTGACAGCAAGCAGCTCTTGAGCTGATGGGAAAGGGGATGACAGGTGGCTGCCAGCATAAGTCCCACTTTCTCCTCCTCAAGGAGGAGACACAGCCTCCCGAATCAGCAGTGCTGGGTGCTTTCAAGTGTAGTAGAACCAAATAATCCTCTCTCTGGGAGGGATTTCAAATTTTCCTTCTTTTAAGCCCGAGTCAAGCCCCGCTTCAGCTGATGAGAGACTTTAACCATTAAACCCAGAGATCCTTCAGTCCATTGCTCTTTATTAAATAATTTTCTTCTCTCTTTGAATTCTCTGTGATTCCCTGACATTTTACACCTATTACTGCTAGAAAAGCTCTTTAAAGATCTTCAAACGCTGTAACTCCCTGAACACTTCAGTGAGAAGGCAGCACTCATTAGACTGTTTTCTTCTAAGCAAGCACCAGTAATTACAGCGGCATCTACTAAAATTCTGTCACCCTTTGCACTGTACATACTATTTCCAGCCTGGCCAGTCTGCACAGGGCTATGCTGGGGCCTGACATGCTGTCAGCACTTGGTTTACGTACCTGTAGCAGCCCCAACCTTACAGTACACGTGACTTGCAGAAATGTGTGTGTCGATCTACCCTGTGGTTTTCCAACACCTAACGCAGCAGGAGTCCTGGGTATCCTGACAGAGCAGGTATGGCACAGAAATTGCTCCCAAATTTCAGGAGAACCTTTAAGGCAGGCTTCTCCTGCCTGGGCTCGAACACAAACAGGGAGCCAGCTCAAGGACCGAGCTGATTTCTGAGACAGAGGGGAGATGATCCTCTTGCTGCTCAAGCAGAGGTTGCCAGGGCGTTCGATTTGTGCAGGCAGGAAGGAAGGCTGGGGGCTTGCGGTGCCTCACACTGTCCGAATTCACCAGAAACTGGTGGGAAGCAGTGCAAAACACTCATGAGAAGATGATATACCAGCTTCTCCACCAAAGCCACTTCCAACTGGGAGGTAGGAACTGCTCCCTGCAGCACAATCCCCATCTCCATTCCTCAAAAGCAGCTCCCTCCTCACTGGGAGCAATCAGGAGGGACTAACAGATCCAAAACCAAGCTGAGGCAAGGGGAAGAAAGACGCCTGTGAGGAAGAACTCAGGAGTACAATCTACTCGCAATCCTGCAGACGGGTGCATGAAGGAGCAAGATGGGGTTTTATCACTGCTGCTGACAGTTCAGACATTTCCGTGCCCTGGTATCTGCTGCCACGTTCCCAAGGTTTCACAAGTGCTTCTTCTGCCCGCGAGAACCGTGCACCCTGTGCCACCGATCCAGAGCGACAGCTCCGCTCCACACCCTGCCCGTGGGCAGGGGACTGACACTTGGAAGCCACACAGGCATTTTCAGCAGATGCACAGCCAGAGAATGTGCAGACCTCACTCAACACATTAAACTCAGAAGTGCTGGGGTTTTAAGTCTGAAGCATGCTAAGCACACTGAAAACTGCTCCTTTGTAAGCTGGCATCAGGGAGCTCTGTATTTATTGTGGCTGATGAGGGGAAAAGATGGGCTGTGCTCACTGCCAGCCCCGACTGCCTGTCTTGGATGAGGAAATCCAGTCTGGCTCAGGCATCAGTACCAGTAATAAAGATGCTGCCAGACAAATCTCTCCTCCCTTTACGTCTGTGCAGGTCCCCCGTGCCAGGCCTGTCCTGAGGGAATTCAAGTGAGTTTCTTCCTTGCAGCCAAAACCCAACTGTAACTTTCACTCCAGACAGCACTGCTCTCTCCTCAACACGCCTCCCATTCACCTCTTGTGAGTGCACCCAGCCAGGAGACCTGAGAGATCAGTATTATGACCATACAGTAAAAAAAAAAAAGCAAAAAAGTCTCAACATAGTTGCTGGTGTACTCTAGGGCAAAACAGCAGGACTGAAAGTATCACCATTTCCCCCTGCTGTGCCCCTTAAAGTTCTTGCAAAATCAGGAAATACAGGGGCAGGTTTTCTTGCAAACTGTTATTAAAATAGTAGCACATGCAGACACTACCAGCAACTCCTAAGCAGAGGTAAACAGGTTACAGTGCAGTGGCAGCACGGTTCAGACTGGTAGCAGCCCACAAGACTGGTTTACTGAGTATTAAAATGCTTGTAAGAATAAAAAATATTTAAAAATAAAGCTGAAATGGCTTCAGGGGGGAGGGCTGGCTAGGACTTCAGATCCAAAGCACAGGAGCCACTGGGTTGAAGGTGTGAGCAGAGAGAAGGGACCATCCTGGGGAGGGGCATTTGTCACCACTACTGGTGACAGAATGTAGAACAGCTGATATTGTTAACAAACTAGAAGCTGCATTCAGTTTGCCTAGCAAGAATTGTGCTAAAGCTAGAGAAGAAACACAGAGTGGGTGCGAAGCAGAAGGCAGATGAGCGGCTGGTGTTTTGTCGAACACAAGCACTGTCTCAGCCAGGAAGTGTTGATTCTGAGTTACCTCAGACCCTTAAAAATGGAAAGCCTGAAAATGAGACCCAGTATAAACACGGAGGTGATCATGGCCTGAAGGAGGAGAGACAGGTCGCTGCTAAGCAGCCACACACAGAAAACACGCAAAAAACAGTGGCACCTTTTATTACAGTCTGGTGATAGTAACACAGAAGAAAAAGATTTTGTACTGCCAAGGACGAAGACCCTGATATTGAAAACATGATGGACGCTTCTCTGTAAAAGCAAAAACCTTCAGCAGAAGTGCATGGGGCCAGCTGGTAAACCAGCCCTCTAAGGCGAAGGCTGAGGATGCTGGAGTGAATCCAGAGGGTCAAAGCACCCAGCTCCCAGCTACCTACCACCACAGATGTGCGTTTCCCCAGTCAGACCACAAAGACACACTCCTAGCTCAAAGAATATCTGCTGCTGTTGTTGTAGTGTAAAAGTCAGGTGTTATCAGCCCACAGCACTGTGCCTTGGCAGACGCCAGCTCTTGGGTGGGCCAGGGTACCTGTTTATTCATTCCTACTGTGCCTTTGACTAGAGGCTGAGATATAGATCAGGTTTTTGCTATACGGAACAAATGTATGCCCAAAACACCTGTTGAAATCTCCTCCAGCACTTGTTCCAAGCATCACTGGCTAAGCAAGTTGCTTACTCTGTACTTCAACCTCTCCACAAGCACCAAGGTGTGGCAGATGGGTCCTGCTGCCCCAGGAGGGGACACAGGGCTGGGTTAAAGTCTGGGTTGTCTTCAGGGGGCATGGCTGACTCAGAGCTGTGAGGACAGCCCTGGCTATAAAGACTAGGACAGGAAGAAAAGATGAAGAGCTTAAAAACAAAGAGATGGGAAACCACCTCCCAGGGCAGCAGAAGAGGCAGCTGCAGAGTGGAGGCAGGTGTGTCAACACCACCCTGCTACACCCAATACCCTGCACTGAAGCACCTCCACAGCCAGCTCAGAAGTCTGTCTCACACTGCTGCAAAGGGATAAAGCAGAACGGAGAGGGTGGAGATCAGGCCCAGGGTCCAGGACTTTTTGGGTCTTGATTTGGAGCACACACACAGCTCAAAGCGACCGTATCTGAGAAACCAGACACAGCACTGGGCAGAGTGGCTCTCTGTAGCAACGCCAGAGCCCAGCTCTGACCACCTTCAATTTGACTTTTACACAGCCTAACAGAGACAGAGATCAGCCCACAGAGCTTCCTGCACAGCTCTACCACAGCCATCAGTCAAGGTGAATTTTGACTTTTGAAAGTCAAAACTCAGAAAGTCTGCCTACTTGGCACCTACATGGCCTCTCCAAGGTCTCTCCCAGGCAAATACCCCATGCAGAGCAAATACCTTGCTCTGTGTTTTAAAGTTCTGTACAAAGCACTCTGTTTAAAACCGCATCATGGGCACCAAACACTCAGGTGATTCTCAGCTTTGCACGAACGGTTAGCAGCAATATCAGAGAGCAACCAGAGACTTCAGAGAAACAAGCTCACACTAGCAACCATTAATTCACACTCGGTAGGCTTCCGTGAGCAGCGCGCAGCAGGCAGCCCACCTGGGACACGGTTCTTCTCCAGACAGCACCTTCATTAAACAGTCATCATCAGGGTCCTGGCTCTTGGTTCTGTGGGAAGATCAGCTCTTGCTGCATGTCAGTGGTGGTGCCAGAACATCTGGAGGTTAACACTGAGTTGCGAGCTCACAGGCATATTCAATGCCATTTCAGAGTGTGGTGAAAAGCGGCTGTGTGAAGTGCTGCTTTTTTCTCTTGCGTGGTTGATGGGGTTTTGGTTGTTTTTTCGTTCCTTTTTTTTTCTTTTACATGGTAGCTTTTCTGGTGGAAATGCACTTTAAAATGTCTAGGCATTCAGCTATTGTTTGGAGCTATTAAGCATGTTGTTCCAAATCTCATCTCTGGCAAGTATCCCAATTAAGCAGGCATCCCGTTGATCAGCTTTCTGATCACATGAGATTTGTTCTGCTGCTGCATCTGATATAATACTTTCTGCTTTGAAGAATTTCATGTGTAGCCAGATGGAGGCCCCACCCTTCTCATTTACAGAGAAGAAAAAAAAATATCTCAAAGCCTGCTTCCACTGGCAGCATCTTAGGTAAATCAAAGGCAGTTGAAAGAGCAATCTCTTGTTTGTCCTGAAATTGGTGTGGAGCAAGTCGGGCAGCAGAAATTAGACCAAGAGCTCTTTTACTCTGAGCAAAGTGTGGGAAAGCAGGAAGGGAGCAGTCATTGCAGAGCAAACTTTTATTTTTCTTCTTTGTCCACGTCTCCCTCATGGCATAATTTAGAAGCCAGGGACCATTCTTATCAGATAAGGTTACCTCTGAAATGAGAGCACTAAGCAGACAGACTGACAGATTCCATCTCGGGGCCACTTTAAAAGGTAGGAATGAAATTGCAGGAATGAACTGGACCTGCAAGACTGCAAAACAGCAAGATGGGAACTTTCCTAAGAGGAAATCCCAAAGATGTTTTGAATAGCCAGCCAAAGAGTGTCCACTGTGAATTCCCCACAGAGGAAAACCCCAAACAGGAAAGGTTTGCTTTCGGTACAGGACTAGGAAATCAGTGCTACCATTCTGTGGGAATTCAGGATTTCCTTCTGATGTGCACATACTTTCAAACTCCACAAAAAGAGGTGCAAAGATTACAGCAGATTAGACCTTAAGGGGCAGAGCAGCTAAAGACTTTTTACGTTGCCCATTTTCTCTTCTGCTTTACTTTTCCATTTTCTAAATTGGAAGAATAAACAACATTTTCCAAGCTTATACGGCAGGGTGAAGGTAAAGCTGCTAACACACACAGGATGATGAGAGTGAGGGCAAAGGTGGAATAGCCTTCACAAGACAGGAGGAACACACCAGAGCAGGGAAATGCCACAGTGTAGTGGTAGAGCACTATCACAAAAAGACACTGGCAAGCTTTCCCCGATGAAACACAGCTTCATCACAAGCTCTTATAGTCAACAGCACAATAGCCTCCAACAAGGAAGAACCCTTCACCTGTGAGAATAAACCAGAGACACGTGAGCTTTTCAAAGCCAGAGTAACAGATACTGTGTCTGAAGCATCATGTGGGCAGAGAAGCCAGACGCTGTAGGTGGGACCCCAGCAGGTCAAGTGCAGGCTGGTTCACAAATTTGTACACCTTTTTGTCCCAAGGACCCTGTGAGACCTCCTGTGTGGCACAGCACAAGAAACCTCACTCAACAATTGCACATCAGGTACACATTGCCTCAGGAAAGCTATTCAGCCCCAACTTTAAATTGAGAACTCCTAATTAAGCTCTTAGTTAAAAATATGCAGCTTACTTATGGCAGCACCGAGGAGCTGCTTCAAGACCTCTGACATTTCTTAAAATATACATAGTGACAGACTCAAATTCAGTTCGGAAATGCCACTTCCTCCCAGATATACCAATCAGCAGACACAACCTATCCTCTCCCTAGCATAACAGGGTTCTCCAGCCTAAAACCCTGTTTTAATCAACAGGCAAAAGCAAGGACGGGGGGGTGAAGGCTTCCCTGAACTAACTGCTCTCTAAATGCCTCTCTGCCACAGGCTTCCCCCTCCCTACCTGAAGAGAAGCAGATTGTTCCTGCTCTTAGTATACAACAGCAGTACTGTGAAAAACAAGTAACAGGGCCATGACATTAGTACAACTCTCTGATGGGACAATTGCAGTGAAACAGGTCTCCCTCTCAGAGATACAGTATTAAGGTCTGTGTAGGATTCACCTTCCCCAGTTTTACCTCCCGAGTACAATGCATCTAGTCCAAGGAGTCAGTTGGCCTCTTGCCACAACATGGAAGAACTCCAGCATCCTCACCCCCGTGTAAAACAGCGATCCAAAACAGGATCCACTGGAACTGAGCCTCTCAGGACTTTGGGACTGTATGTAAATTAACTGGTCGAATATACACCTGGTGGTTAAAGCCCTTCCACCACTTGATGCCCTGACTCTCACATCTCCTTAGTTACCAAGGGAGAGTCACAGCTTGCAAGAAGATGCAGAGGTAGCACCAGACATCCCTCTGGAAGATGCTGCCCAGCTCTGTGCAGCACACACAACCGCCCGAGGCCAAGCCCAAGCAAACAGAGAAGAAAAGTGGAGCAGCGTCACCCTGGTTCACCGCTGTAACTTACTATGGGCTGTAGCTGCGCGCCTGGTAGCATGAACTGCATCTGCTGAGCAAACATGGCTGCGGCTGTCTTCTGCTGGATCAGGTTGTTGCGTCCATTTATTTCAAGCTGTGTTTTTAAGTGCGGGGGAGGGTGGAGATATTTGCAGTTCTCTCGGGTACATCGGCCCTAAAAAACATAATGAAACAGCATTTCAGTGAATGTAGCACTCAGGGCAGCCAGAAAAGTTTAATTAAGGATTGTTTGGGTAACTGTGACAGCACCATCATCTAGGCGGAGGCAGTTTGGTAGCTACTGTTCTTTTGTGACTTCTCTGCAGCAGTGCAATACTTAGGTGAAGAGAAGAGCAACATGACTTCTCTTGCCATAACACTAACTAAATACTATCAAGCTAACTCCAGAATGTTAGGCTTCCTGATGTTAAAATCATTGCTGTAAAGAAACTAGAATAATCTAACACAAATGCCAATATTTTGAGAAGCTAGTGGCAACAGTTTCAGAAACAACAATAAAAATTCCCTGTTTTCTTATGTAGGATGTTTTTCCCCTCCCTTCCAGACCACTTAACTGGCCCTGACAACCAGACAGCAAGAAAGAAAATTGTCTACACCACTTCCCCAGTTGCGCCAGCTAAAACCTGAAGATGACAGCTCTATAAAGCAGCACTTCTGATCTTCAACATGCATCTACCCTGAGATGCTGAGAACTAGTAGAAACAGGAAGAAAAACTGAAACAATTTCCCCCTTCGTTCATCAAAAGACACCGTATGTGGCATCACTGACTACTTCTCCCCACACCCCCCCCGCCCCTAAACACAAGCCCTGGGGAAGGCAGCGGCTCCTAAAGAGCAAAGGATCATTACTGCTGCAGATCACTTCTAAAGAGAGGAGACCATCGTTTCTAAAAAACAGCTACAAACTGTGCCTTGCATTAATAGCGTTTGCAACTAGACACAGGAAGATAAATACTAATAGTCTACTGAACACAGAAAACTAGTAACAAACTTTGTCATTAAGATGAAATAATTCTTAAAAATAAGAGGCTTTCTCCCCCTTTGTGTACTCTCTCCTTAAAGAACAGAGACATCTAGAATACAATAAGCATAAAGTTACATAAAATGTTTAAGTTTTATAAATGACTTTTATGCAAAAACGGTGAACTTTTTTAAAGAAATAATTCTTTGGAGCCATTCAGAGTCTATTAAAATAAGGCGAGACCCGGGGGCCACAGAGCTGTTACATGGCAGATTAATAATCATTCTCGCAGCCAGCAAAGGAGCAGGACCATCCATTTCCCAGCTTGTCCCAGGCACTCCTGTCAAGGGCTGGACATTGAGTTCTCAGCCTCAATACAATTAAGTTTGCTTTCAAAAAATGCACATTGGGTGACCCTAGGTACCCATTCCCATCAGGGAATGGACTCCTCTCTTATATGGTCCAAGGAGATCAGAGTTAAACACAACTCCTGGCTCCCCATTGTTATTTAGAGGCAAATAATTAAATCCAAGAAGTGATGGGCTAAACCTGCTGGGACAGGAAAAAAAACCACCCACTCGTAGACTTCAGCAGCCTGCCTTTGTGGAATGAAATTCTCTGCCCTATTCCTAGAAGACGCCAGTAGCTCCTGACAACAGCATCTCAAAAAATTAAAAAAAAAATAGTAAAAAAAGGCTTTTTAAGGCTATTGTTTTGGCTTCTCAGCAATCCAACAGCCCCAGATCCCCAGCAAGCAAATTAATTGCTCACAGGCCCCAAGGACGTGAAGCTTCATCACCAGACTACTTTCTTACTTCTGTGCAGAGTGAGGGCAAAACAGCACCACGCAGCTGGCTGGGCCCTACTACAAGGTAAATAATGACATTAATCTGGAAGAAGCAGCTCCAGGTAGGTCTGGGTCATCCTTCTCTTACAGCATCTTTCCAGCTGCATGGGACCAGGTCCAGGTCCCCCCACAGCCCTTGCTGTCAGCTGGGACCCACCAAGAGTCCAGCACTGGGGCTCAGAGCGTATCTGCAGTGTCCCACCTCCCCAGGTCCGGCGGCGCTGCTGAGGTTGCTGCAGACCAGGACAGACCCTGCAGAGCCACGAGCTGTCAGCGGCCAGGCAGCTGCTCTTCTTTAAACCTTCAGAAATTCCTCCTGGTCGAAACTTGGCACAAGTGCTTTGGGTTGGAAAAACAGTAATTTCTACCAAATTTGGAATAAATCTGTGTAGATGTTTCTACACTGCAGGAATGGAGAAGATGAAAAACAGCTACTAGTTTTTGTAAACAATACTTACAGGGCTTCTTCGACTTGGAAAGGACTTTGCTACTCCAACTGAAATTTTACATGTCACTGATACCAGCCACCCCAGCTTGGTGTGGAGCTTTGCTGTACTTTTTCTTCAAAACTGACTTTGTTTAATTCCAACAGGGGGTTCTAAAAACAGAATGCTTTTATTACCAACAAAAAACCCCACTCATACAGCACAAGGCCTTGATCCTGCAGACAGAGCTGTGAGCAGAAACCAGTGCCCACACCGAGTGCTACTGGTTCCAAGAAGGACACGTATTTGCAAAGACCTGAGCTCTGTGCAGGTGCTGCTGCAGAGCAAAGGCTGTGAAGCGCAGCAGGGACGTCAGGCAGCCCTTCTACAGCTCCAGGAAGACTGAATGAATCACTGCTGCACTCGGATTCAAAACCACACCTTCGGTCTCGCTCCTCCTCACCATCACTTTGATCCTGAGCATCATCAGCCACTGCACTTCACCAGGACAGATTAGAAACCAGAGCTGAGACCGGCTGCCCTCTCCAACACTACAGTAGTTCTCCATCCTCAGACAATGAATTTTAGGAAGCGATGATACAACTGAGCGACACAAAATGTTCCAGCTTTAGATATCCAGCTACAAAAACAACTTTCAAGATATCTTGTTCTCAAGTGTTGGGCACCTCCGGAGTATCCTCTGAACTACAGCACGAAGGGTGATCCCTGCTACACCTCCAACACAACACCCACAGTTCTCAGCAACACACACACTCTTCAAAAACCAATTTCAGCTCCACAAGAGCCACCAGAAGGACGTTATTCACTTCTTGGTACCAGTTGAAACACAGCAGGGAAAACAACAGGGAACTGGCAGCAAATCTGCTGTGTGGATACTGGGCTGGGGACAAATAAGGACAACTCCATTTTATACGCAGGCGGCCTAGGAATACCACAGGAGAAAATACAACAGGAGTCAGGCTTCTACATTTCAGGTGAGCATCTTTTTGCTAGAAAGGCACAGTTTTGCTGCAGCGATTAACTGCGGCTCCTGCACATCGAACTCAGCTTAAACACAGGACAGTCCCAGCGCACTGCACAGAGACCTGCTGAGGCACTCTCCAAGCTGAGCGCTGCACCAAAAAGCACCATCCCGGCACCCGCAGTGGGTCGTGGCACGAGTCGGGAAGGGGCCCGGTGCTCAGAGACTGACCCGTGTCAGCGTGTCATGCTGTGAGCCTGCCAGGACCAGCACAGCCATCCTGTTCGAAGTGGAAGAGTCTGTTGCTGCTGATCCAGCATGAGGGCTGACTCCAGGGAAGGCACATTTCCACCCTTTCCCGGGCGGCACGTGAGCCTGCAGCCAGGGAATCACCACCCAGCAACAGACTCTGCTGCTGGCCTTGGTAACGCGCTAAATATAGCTGCATTTTCTGGCTCCTCGTAAAATAGAAGGAGTCTGAAGGACCACATTCGTCAGCTTCTTTGCCAACTACAGCCAGGAGGGAAAAGCATATGGACTGCACTTCCCAAGGCTTGAAAAATGGGTATTAAAAATAAATCATTAAAAGACTTTGTGAGAGTATCTTCTCCCCCTTTCTTCCCACACAATCCCCCACCCTTACAGTAGGCTGCTGGCATGTGACTGACTGTTGCCAACTGAAGTCATGAAGTGATGGTGCATACTGTAAATGGCTGGCATCTGACACTAGCTAACATGACAGCAGCTCGCAGTGCAACAAAGCCAGCTGTTCTGAGTGCAGCACTGAGGGCAACACACTCAAATCCAGCAGAAAAACCTGGATTACACCTGGCTGCTTGGGGTCTGCTGGGCTGCACCTCGTCATCTGCATCCCAGCTCAGAGGGATGCAAATAAGAACACGTTGGGTACTGCACGAGGCTGCATGAACTACCTGGAAGCCTGCTGCACAGAGCTGAACCCTGCTGCTGAAGCAAGGCTTCCAGCACAAGCCCAAGGCTTGCTCCGGTTTGCACCAGTAATGCAGTTCGCTACAGTTTCTTTAATCCTGACCGCCAGCAAGGGGTTCCGGAGCAGACATGTTTCTGATTTTAACAACTGCACTGTACGTCCCGTCAATCGCCAGCGGTTCTCATGAGAAAATCTTTAAGCTTTTCACACACTGGAGGCTGCAGCAGGCTTGTGTCCTGACTGTGCTGTGTTATCCGCAGACACTGATGACATGCACAATGACTGACAGCAAAAAGAATGAAAAGAGACCAGGCAGGAAAGGATTTCCATGTTTTGCACAAACCCAGGCACCAAAACACAGCTTGTCTACATAACTTTTCCCTGCATGAAGCAGCACATTTCCAGCACTCCCCCCAAGAGGAACTCAGTGGGGAGGCACACTCCGAGATGGGCTGGCCCTGCTTACTCAGTGCCTGCTGCTGGAGCGCTCAGGCACGAAACGCTCGCTGCCTTCCAACCCACTCAGCACCCGCACACACAGGCTGGGGATCCTCCCTCCTGCCAGAGCTCTGCACGGCTCCCACACGTGTAACTCACCCTCGGCCACCACGGTGCCTGCACCCCAGCATCCGGAGGGCAGGCAGAGACCAGGCTGCAGAACTGCCCACAAAGCCTGAACTGTCACGCAGCACCGGGAGGCAGAAAGGGTTCGTCCCTGTGCCCATGTGGCACAGCTGAGAACACGTGCTGCTCCGTATCTACCCCTACTGCCATCTGCTAAGAAGAGAGTTAGATCTCATAATGCCCAAGCTCCAAGTCCTCTGCCCATTCTACAGGGACCTGCAGCTTCAGAGGGATCCTTCCAGGAAAGGAAACCTCCCGCATGTTGGGAGCACTGGCTATGCACCGCCCCAACTCAAGTGGTTCCTGCCTTCCACAGTTTGTCTCTAAGCAATTTGCTCCAGGGCTGAGCAACCGGCACACTGGCAGGGTCGCATGGCTCATCCTGCCACCTCTAATCCTGCATCACGCCCCTCTTTGCACACAGGTAGAGAGCTGTGCTGGGGCGAGGTGACCGTCCATCTCACTGCTGGACTTAACATCGGCTCAGAAACAACTGAGTTGAAAGTACAACCTTGCAAGCTCCCCCGAACACCGACCCTGGCACAGAACATCAGATAACTCCTCCTTAAGAGCAACGCTCTTCTCCTCGCAGTGCTGGAGCAGCTCACTTTTACAGAGAGGTTCTTAAGTGCAGTTATGTACAAAGCACTCCTCAAATGTGCTCTCCTGGAAGCCTGTTAGCCCATCTACAAGGAGTCTAAAAAGCAGGTCTGGAAGGATTTAGAGAAGTGACACGTCACCCCTAGGCCTACACAGATCAACTTCACCTATTTTCTTTGTACTACTACTTGTGCATTTCCAAGACAAGGGACTCCAACACATTCTCGCCACAGCTTTAAAGCTCTTCTTGATCCTCAACTGCAGTTTTGTTTCTCCTGCAACCGAAGCCTAAAACTTCTCTTACCCCGGAGGGCCAGAACAAGAATTATTCCCTTCCTCTTTGAGAAAGGGCCCATACTTAAAGGCTGCAGTCACACTTATTCCCCTTGCTCAAACCACTCTGCTCTGGACTATGCAAACCATGGTCTTTCAGCTTCAGGAGCCAGTGAGCCTGCACCCCTGGCGCCGTGTGTGCTGGCACAGGGCACCGCGTTCCAGCTATCCCCTCACCAGAGCTCTGCCGGTGACACTGCTGCGTACGCGTTCCCGCACAACATTTTCTTTCCTTATAAGAGTGTTAACATTTTTCATTCGCTCTCAACAAGCCTCTTCCAGTACTGCTGCCTACCTAGCTATGCTGTACCCTGTATCATGCAGCTGTTTCACTGAAATCCAGTATTTTGTACTGCTTTTATTGACCATTTTTACGGCCATTTTTCAAACCTGTCAAGATTATCTGCAACTCCATACCTGGCATCTGTAGTTCCTCCCAGCTCAGAGAACTCTACCAATTTAACAAGCATATTCTCTCTATTCCATCACTCAAGTCATCAGAACTAAACCAAACCAAACAGTCTTGTGCAGCACTTCCTTCCAGGCTGCCACTGAACTCAAGTTTTCCAGGCTGTTGTGGGTAAGTCACATAAAAGTTTCTCCTGTGCTTTGTTCTTTGTCTTGTTTGGAAACTGGTTTGTGCCACAAAGACTCCCAAACATAATGCTGGCACTTCATCCTCCCTATCCCTCTGAAACAACTCATCTAGAAGGTTTCCCAGTTCTACTGCTTTTTGTGCTCCTCTCTGGACACCTGGAGGGATGCCGGAGAGTTAGTGCTCTGCGCCCTTCCTGTGCCAGCACTCCGACCTGCCATCAAGCACGCATTTGTATACAATGCCCAGTACAAGGAATCTGGTGGCCTGAAGTTACTCGTAAGAGCAATAAAAAAAAAATACAGCACAGCTAGTTCCTGACATTTTTCAAATGCAAGTGTAACACCCATTTACAGAGAGCCCAAAGACTGCTGCTATGGTGTGGATCCTGCTGTGAACGGATCACAGCTGAAAAGAAAAAGCAAAATGTATCTTCTAGTTAGCATCACCAGATGGAAATCAGCGCTGGAGGGAAGGGAAGCAATGTAGACTTCCGATCACGCGGAATTTTCAATTTCAATGTACGGGGACAAAACCGCTACAGTTAAGGTTAACCTGGTACCTTCCTGGTACGGATGATACAGACCCTGTGAAATTCATGCTCTAGCTAGGAATGAGTAAAATCCATGAATATAAAATTTGCTGGAAACGAGATTTAAACAGCCCATAGAAAGCACAAACCACAGTTTTACATGTGTCTAGGATAAGCTTTGCCTAACTTCTTTGAACTTCCCACCTCTGGGTCCAAAGAGCCACCATCCTGAGCCTGCACTGACAAATAAGCAAATTGCTAAGAATACCTCAGGTGTTATTTTGGCACAACTCAGTTCCCTTGCAGTTGCTCAAGAAATCTCTTCAGATTTTACGCTCTTCTGATGCTCTGAGCTGCAACGGCAGCATGTCAGCTCTGACCTGGGGCTGCTCAGGTGAACAGGGACATGCCTTTTATTGGGGTACAGAGGACAAGAGTCAGACCTGCTTTTCCACACAGCTTCAGTAGAAAAACCTGAATATCTATTGCAAGTTCCCAGGGTTATTGATGCTCCCAGCACTCTCAAGGCAGCCCCAGCTTGTCACTGAAACATGGCTTCAATGAACCAGGTCAAGCCCTTTCTGAGCAAGCTTAGACTTGATTTTGACTGAAATGAGTGAACCTTGATGTTTTGCATGATTTCAAATGAAAGCAGGTGACATTCAGCAACTATGACAAGAGTTTTGGGCCCTTTTGAACTGAGAGCTGAAAGCAAAGCTGAGTGGCGTGTGCAAGGCAGCTAGAACACCCTTAGAGCAAATGGAGCAGATGTGTTGTGCTTGCCCTGCTCTGCCCCAGTCTGCTCAGTTGTTCTCTCCCTGCAGCTGCCAGGCAGTGCTCTGAGAGGCCAACCAGTAGGTAAGCAAGTTGGTAGGTATTGGGGCTTAAAAAAGCTGTATTCCTCTGCAACTTCAAAAAACAGGTCAGACAAACACAGACCCTTTAGTTCAGGTTAGGGTCTAACTCACTTCACGTCCAGCGGGCTGTAAAAATGCAGAAGGAATGAGAAACAGAGCCAAAACCCCCGGCTATAGGACACTGGTGCTGCTCTTCAGCCTCTCGCTCTCATCCTGACTGCTCTGCTCGGATATTTTTGCTTTGCAGGGAGATGGAAGGAAGTACAGGAGGAAGAAAAACATCAGCATCATTTTTGCAAATGTATTCAAGTCCAGCCAAAAGCTGCCAACAGCCAGCTGAGGGGACTGCTGAACAAACATGGTAACACCTCCATCTCTTTGTCATTCTGGCCTTTGCCAACCCCTGTCACAGACACAAACCAGGGCTGAAGAGGCTGTGCCGCTGTGTGCCACTGGCTCAGGGGAATATGCTGTGCTGAAGCCCTCTTCACCACAGGACTGAAAATCCAGCTGGCCCTGGCCACCAGACACACACCCGCTGTGGCGCGTGGCCAAGTTCACAGGGCTTTACTCACCTACTGTACAACTGGACAGGTCTCCATTAACGGGCATTACAGGAGGAACAGCAGCACTTTCCCCAAGCAGGGGACATGCCTTCCATCGTGTGGCACCATTTAGCAGGCAAACAATTTCACTAGTATATTAAAAAAAACACCTTGAGTTATACTGAGCACATAACATTGCCTCACTCACAGCAGGGTAAGAGACAGTCATCAGATGCAAAATGCTGGGAACAAGCAGATGCACAGCACGGACAAATCCTACCGCAGGTGCCAGTCCTTTCAAAGAGCGTGTATGAAACAGCAAAGCACTTGGACAGGGGGGGTCCCAAGATCAGATGCACTCTGCTGGGATTCAAACACGCTTATCTAGGACTCGCTTACAAAGTCCGCAGCCTCAAAACGTTTGTCAAAGTCGGTTTTGTAACACGACTCAAACCAGAGCGGGAGAGAAAAACAAAGCAGAGACAGCAGCGTTTCTACATCCTCATCTCCCTTTTCGGTGTCACCTTAACCAGTGACAGTTACTCGCAGCTATTGCCAAGAACTTCAAACCACTGACTGCAGCAGGCAAATCCAGCTCCATACAGAAAGGATGGCTCGTTAGCAGGGAGCTCAAGTATTTAAGCAAGTACTATCACCCCACCATTTCAAAATTTTAATTAGAAACAGGGGGAGACATGAAACTACTGTATTCCAGTAGACTCTAAGCAGCCATGGGCCCCAGCCTGAACTCCCAAATCCTCATTCACCTGGCAATTAGGGAAGCCGAGAGCTGCTGTGAGTGAAGTTTTACTTTTGCACATTGCTGAATACAGCAATGTTCTGCTGCATTTCCCCAGGACAGCACAAAGAGGTCGTGGCTGTCCTCCTGCTTTCATGCAGGATTTTCATTCCAAGCTGTTTGTTATACTTGAAGGTTCTTACAAACTGTGAGCAGTTATTTTGTTGAGGAAAAGCCCTGTAGCTCCTTCATTATATTTTTACATCTTGACAACTCTTTCCAGCTCTGTTCTCCTGCCAAGCTCTCTTCATTCAGGCCAATGGTATGCTCTGTTATGCTCAATGAAAAACGTGTATTGATTTTAATGTTTTTGGTTTGCAGAACATTTTTGCTTGCTCCAAGCAATGGACAGTGTTTACCAAGTCCAAGAAACATATATTAAAAGAGTACAGCACTGTCAAAGTATATTTTTCATGAGCTGTAGAGCCACAGAGCAGAAAAACATGTTTATCTGAGAGATTACTATTTGCAGTGAACAGTAATCTCACTCCACAAAAAGAGAGGAATAAACACTTCACTGAGCTCTTTTCTTTTGTATCCACTGATAACATTTTGATTAGGCTATGTTTTGTGAACCGTATCAGTCTGTTACCACCACACATTTGAAATGAGGTTAAACCAGAACAGATTATCATCAATTTAGAGTTTCTGAGCTGCTAATTTTTTATGTGTTCCAAGTATTCTTCCACTACTCTCCCAGGTTCAGGAATTTTAAAAGCACAATAAAGTAAGTTTCTTTAATACATTATTAAATACAGGCTCTCTTCAAGCAAAATAAGCTTTTACAGACCTCCCTGGCCACAGACCTGCTCAAGCAACTGATCGATAACAATTACGAAGGAAGGCATTTAGCACCCTGTAAAGAGAGCGCATTTAGGAGCACGTTTAGCCCTGGGATCACTGCATGTATTTAGAGTAGGACAAGAAGCAAGTGACATCCTGCAATGTTAATATTCCTGTGGGTGAATGTTTCAGTGTGGGACTATTGGTAAGTAAAGAAATCAATTCTACCTGGAAGATAGAAATACTGGCATGTCATTGATTTTTCTACTGTAATAAATTCAGTCTCTGGAACAATATTGCACAAGTACTGTATTAAAAAAAAAATCAAATAACACACCACAAAACCCCACGGAAAAACAAACAACCCCAAACTTCTAATATGCCTTCCACCTTTTGTCTCCCTCAGCTCTGTCCCTCCTGATTGCTATTATACCAGGCCAGCTTTTGAAAATACCAAATGCAGTTTCTCCTGTCCCTTAAACCACGTTTTCGTTGCAAATCCCATAATCCAATTCTACAACTTTCACCGGCTGATTGAATCTGTCAAGGTCATATGGAAAGTTGATGCTTCTGACCTTCCTCTACCTACAATGTCTGTTGAATATTACAATTGCAGCAGGCAAACCACACGTAGACAGAACCAAGCAAAGTACATTAAAGCCCAAGAGAACAAATGTTAAAGCACTGTGTTCATGAATACAAATATCGGACGTGTGACCACCTCTGGCAGCCTCGCTCCTTGAGTTTACACAAGGGAGAAGGCAAACAGGGAAGCGCAGAGACTGATAACTATGTGCATGACCCAAACCCTCTCTCCTGTCCTGTGGAGGGCAAAGCCATGCTCAGAAAACCTCACTCTTGCTGTGTTTTAGAGAACAAAATGAAACTGCAAATAAAGAGATTTGTGGGTGGCTGGTGTTGGGTTGTTTTTTTTACAGAACTTGGCAGAATATAACAATTTACCAACTGAGGATTAGCCCAATTTTTGTTTGTGTTGTTGCTTTGCTCAGAAAGCAACAGCTTAATGGGCATAAACAGATTCCTGGTTTTCAAAAAATAATGAAAAAAAGTTTGGTTTTTTTTAAATAATTCCATCTGGGCTGACAATTCCCAGGGAGACTCTTCAGTCTGGAAAAAATAACTCTGCAGGATGTGCTTCAGCCTCAGCTACAGAGGGGCTGCCAGGGGGTAACGCAGCAGCGCCCGAGCAGGGAAGGATGCTGGCTACACTCCTCTGAGCACGCCGACTGCTCCTGCCGGGGCACTCCATGGCACTGCCAGCCTGGCTTCCCACCCTGCGGCTGCAAACACCACAACATGTCACAACAGGACACAACAGCCCCTCTGTGCATTAACTTAAGCCACCAAAGGAGGTGACTGTAGGGGAGAGGGCAGGTACAAGAGGGTGACACCCTCAGTTGCCACTGCAAGCCAAAATTTGCTCCCAGGCGTCCGTCAGAGCCCGGGGGTCTGAGGCTCCAAGGCAGAGATCACCTTTCTGCTCTTGATCCACCCAACAGGAGAGAGGCAGAGAGCAGAGCCAGCTCCCACCCACCCCTCACCCTGACCACTGATGTCCCCAGCTCCTCTCTGTCCCATGGCCTGGCTCCCTTCAGCGCTCTCCATTCGTCTCTTCCCTGCTGCACATCGAAGACCACCTCTCCGGCCACCTTCTGCCATAGAGGTGGCTGCAGTGAGGTTCATCAACAACCAAGCTTTGTGCTCATGCTCCTGTTTTAGCTGGACATGCCAGGTAGATTAGTATATAGCACCCCACGTCCCCTCTGCTCCAGCTTAATGGAGAAGCTACCAGACTCCCAGAAGGGCTGAGCGAGTGTCACCAACGCCACATGCTCTCAACTTTGCTCCAAGCAAGGACGCCAAGTCTTTCTGGTCCACGTCAGTCCTCAGATTTCATGTCCATGGTATAATGAACTTACTGCTGGTCAGAGGATTAAAGGTGCAGATATAAAAAGCACCTTCTTGCTGCCTGCTAAGCACAGCAGGCCAAGACCACACATCTCACGTGAGCGCTGGCTTCCAAAGAGGGCATCCAGGCCAAGCAACACTGAATCACAGCACTCCTTCATCTAGGAGGCAGCAAGGCTTGAACAGAAAGGAAGGAAGAAAAGCAAAGAAAAAAACAAACAAAAAGAAAAAGAAAGCTTGCCTTCCCCTAGGCAAATATGCCACCTCAGTTAGCTTTCGTGGATTGATCTATTTTATCACGTTGTCTATTACAGTCAGTAACATATGCACATTTAAGTTGCAAAGGGGATTTTTCTCTTAACAAAACACCTTCCAAAGTGCTCTTTAAGAAGTGCCTACCGCTAGAAAGCAGATACGTGACAGATCTTTGCTACCATCTCAAGTGAAAGGGAAGTTAAGACAGAGTAAATGTTTGTGAGGACTTGAGTCCACAGAGCAGTGCAGTAAAGCTGCAGTAGCAACAGGACAGGCCTTTTTCCATGGAGGTAAACACGACGGGCTTGCAACGCTGAAGATAAAGCCCTGCCATCTCCACGAGCAAAAACAGAATTTGGCAGTAACAGTTCCGGGCTGAAACAATGAGACCTATTTAACTGCAGCAGTTCATATGCACTAGTCACAAGTACCATGCAAGCCACCAGCATTAAGAGACGGGATGCCAAATTCTGTGCCTATATCTGTAAACTTTTTAATTTATGATGGATTTATTGAAAGAGCCTCAGCCAGAGCAAAGCTTCCGTCCTAATCATAACACTCTTCAAAGACCTCTTCAAACACTCAAACACTCTTCAAACACTCTTCAAAGCCCCCCAAGTCTGTCATCCAGTCTCGTGAGGGTCTGTACAGATTCACACTCCCTACCTTGCTCAGCTGAAGCAGATCCCTGTTCCTGTCCCCAGCTGAGAACAGTCACTTAATAAACCCTTCCCAGAACACAATAAGTCAACATGGAGGCTGCAAGGCAGCCAGGTCAAGGAGGTTTTCTGCTCACCCTGTACTCCACGCTGACCTACAGACCCAGAATTAAAAATCACCCCAGTCATGTAAAGCTCAAAGACCCCAAACCTCGTACAAGCGGTCCATTTTCTTCACACGATGCCAGGAACAGGGATTAACTGACTGGCTGTTGTAGAAACCATGATTGCAGACGTTGAAAGGTTCATTCCTTGTAGCCACTGATTAGATCTATTCCCTCTCCTGTAACCACAGCTGTAGAACAGGACACTGAAAAGGCTGTAGGACCTTATTGCATTGCCTGGATATACCTGCTTTCTCCTGTGGGATACAACTTTTGCCCTGCCAGAAATCCTGACCTAAATTCTCCTCTGAGTGGCACTGGTGTAAGTGCCAGGAAGCTAAAAAAGGAACGTGTCGTGTGTGTCTCTGCGTGCATGTGAGTGCATGCATGTGTGTCCTTCTGTCCATCTGTCCCAGAAGACCAACAGGAATGGAACTGATCAAAGCTTTTGTTTTATTTGCTTGGGGTCTTCTTGGAGTTTGTGTTTTTAATAACTGCCAGATTCACTTATTTAAGTTTCAGAGCACAAGAGAAAAGCTGGCAGAGGCAGAAGCAACTAAAGCATATCCATGTGGACACACGTGCTTCAGTCACGAAAATAAAACTGATCAAATTACACTGGGCTTTGTCTGCCCTTTTCGTATTACTGCTCTGTTTTCCAAACTCCTGTCCTCAACTTCTATTCTGAGCTGCTTATCCTTGTCCTGGTCACCAGAGCAGTACAGATCACCCAATGCCCAACCTTTCTGCAGACAAGGAGGAATGCAAGGATTAGCTTTTAAAGGCTGTTTTCCATTAGAAAGCATTCTCGACAACACGACTTCCTTAGGCAGGCAGGCAAACACCTGACCTCAGGTATTCTGCTTCTGCCACTGACAAGAGATACCTTTCAGACACAGCACAATCCCTTCTTAAAAGGGCAGCAAGAAAAAGACCTTTTGCTACCCTGATCAGGTACAGCCAGGATGAGCCAGCTGCAATCCAAACATCTGTTTTGCTTTTAGGTGAGAGGGGCCCATAGCACATCGGGCTAGGAGAGAGTTTTTCTGCAAGAAAGTGACCTTTCCCGAGGACGCCTGCAGCCTCTCCAGCCACGTGAGAGGAGTAGCTGCAAAGAAGCTCCAGTGTCATTAGCAAGTCTGGAATGAAGCACAACCGGTGCAACATGAGCGAACACCCCGTCAGTGAACACCCCAACACCTGGCTGGAAAAAATGCTCTCACTCACTTAAACAGACACAGACGGACTTCTGACAGGGCCCCAGCAGAAATCCCTGTGCAAACTCTCGTGCAAGTGCCTCTGATAAAAAGAAAGAAGGAATATTAAGGAAAGTGCTAAGACTTTTCCTTTGCCTGGGCTAAGCCCTGAATGGATGTTTAAAATCATTCTCTGAGAATTAGCAGAACCAAAACTACAACAATAAAAATTTTCAGCTGTGTCCTAGCTAATGTGAGCTCTATTCTGAGTAAAGACTTCTAAAGATTTTACATTACCGTAGACTCTTCAAAAAACCCATGCAGAGAAATACAAAACAGCAACAATGAAAATCCTCTTAATTCAATCTGTGCTCTATCGCACAAGGCCACAGCAGGGGATTTTTGGCTGTGGGAATACAAATACTCATCAATGCTACAGCTCCAATTACTACCCAAACACACAGAATGAGATGGTCCCAGCCTGAAGAGTTTTCAGTCTAAATACACCAGACTCGGTGGCAAAACCCCAGGTGGTTAGGGAAAGCCTCAGCAACACCTAGACCACTCGCCAGACAATCCACACTGGACTGCTGCTGCTGCAGCCGTGGGTGTGACGTTCCTGGTGCTTTCCAAGCTGCTGCCTCCCGGCAGGTCCCAGCAGCCCATCCTTCCCATCTCTGCTCACTAGCTAAAAGCAATCCTGCCCATTTGCTTCTCAGCCCCAAGGGATGTTCTTGCTCCCTCAACGCTCCCAACCAAAGCGCAAGAGCAGTTTGAGCGGGCTCTGGTGACAGAAGCATGATGCGGAGCTGGCAGGGAGGCTGTGCTGGAGCTGCAGGGTGACCCGTGCCGGGCAGCAGATGCCGATAGAGCCGACAGTGATGGGTGGTGGGGTCCTTGCTGCATCCCTGAGCTCCCTCATCGTGCACGAGAGTGCCTTGGGGAGCTGTTCTGCTCCTCCCCGGAGTCACCCCCACCTCCTTCCCTCCTGGTCTCTCTCTCTTCAAGTTTGGTGAAGGCCTCAGACATCCCTGTTCTGCTTTTGTCAACCCTGACTGCTCTCCTGCTCTGAGCACCTCCGAATCCCTCAGCCCACCTGCCCTGCTCCAGCTCCCACCCTGGAGCACACCATGGAGGCTTTGCAGGCAACATGATTGACACAAGCAGGGAACCAAAGTCTGTGGGGAGGAAACCATGCTGATTACTTCTTCATGTGCAAGTGCATCAGATGCAACAAGAAATAAAAACAACTGCTGAAGCAACAGGAGTGGCAGAGGGCAGGAGACTTCCTGGCTTGCTTTGTTCAGTCCCTGCAGACACCACACCTAACGACAGGGACTGAGAGGACAAGGGCGCTGCAGGAGGGCTTGGGGACAAATGAGCCCAGAGGGGAGGAGGAAACAGAGCAGAAAGGAGAAACAGGGTATAAGGCTGCAAGTCTTGCGCCACAGGAGCAAGATTTGGGAGGGCTCCTGTAGAAAGCACCAGGTGCATCTTTAATGCCTTCCTCTATTGCATTTGAGAAGTGACGCTCCCTCCAAAGACTCTCTGGCTTGGAGATGCACTGTTTTATGAAACAAGATTCCCTCACAGAGAAGAAAGAGCTTTTCCTCCTACCACTGACTTTGAACATCCCCACCTCTGTCATATCTAGATAACCTTCCAAGCCCTCCTTAAAGGTGCATCTACATGTCTGGCTTTCAACTCCTCGCTGCCCTGGCTACTCAGGTGCTACTGCATGGGATGAAACGTCCAACCCTGCAAGGCTCTCACTTCCTCCTGCCAAACTCATCCAGCACTTGTATCCGCAGCAAAAGGGACCCCGGGAGCAGAGCCCAAGCACTGCACGCAGCACAGCACTGCGCAAAGTGACAAAGCAGGATCAAGCATCACTTAATGGCAACAAAGCAAGCTTTACTTACACTCTGATCCTTCAGGAGCTGACAGCAAGTGGAAGAAACACTGGTCAGCGGGATCAGCCAACACGCTTGGGATTACACGCTGAGGTTTTGTTTTCAAACTTTGCTTGGTTGTGGCAGGGCTCTTTAGGGACCTAATCTCCGTGTGACTGTTCCCAGCACCAGCCGTGCCCCTGCGGATAATAAGGACTTAGGGAAGCACTGTCTAATGACGGCTGCGCTCTTGGGCAGGCTGGCTGCAGCTCTGCTGTGCCCCCTCTGCCCCCAGCCATCTCCTCCACCCTAGATACTCCATGCTTCCCCAGCTGCCCGTCTGTCTGAGAGCTGTTTTTTCTCAGTAAGAACCCAGAGTTGTTCATTCAAAGCAGAAGGAGATGACAGAGTTAAAGCAGCACGGTTTGGGTTAACGGCTTAAATCCCCATCAGAATCTGGTGGGGGTACAGCTGGGCACAGATGTGGGCATCACTAATACAACTCAGCTGATCCCAGCACCACTGTCTGTAGTGGTTGGTTGGGGGCTTCTTTAGATACCTCTGCAGGGATGACCAGCTAGAAGTGCGTGCTATGTTAATGGAGAGTATGTTCAGGTAAGTATGTTCAGAGGCACAATAAAACTCAATGCACCCCACTAACCACTCATCTGACTGGGCAGTGCCTTGTGAAACCATATTCATTCTGCAGGACTAGCTAAACTGCTGCTGGCTCCCATTCTTGGGACTGTTAATTAGAGCGGAATTTGTTCCCACTTTTTAATGGTGCTCTCTGAACCTCTCTCTGTGAGGGGCAGGGGCGAGCAGCGTTCCCAGCATCCGTACAGCCAGGGCGCTGGGCTGTGGGTCTTTCTACTGCGCATCCAGATGAACACACAAAACAGCTCATTTTAAACATCTACATTCCGCTGGTGTAAGAGAAAACTCCCCCAGAGCGCAGGCTGCCACCTTTCAAACAAGGTCAGACACCCACCTCCTCCCCCACCGCCAATGACCTTATTAGCACTGATCAGGGTTCTAATAATATCCCACACTGTAAGCAGGCCATCTGCCATAACATTTCAGTGCAAACTTAGGGAATTTGCTTGGTTTGAGTACTCTCATGTCCCAGAAAGCGAATTGTCCCCTCTCAGGAATATGCACCTTCCCCACAGCTTTAAGCTAAATGTTGCAGAAAGCTTTCAGCTTTCCAGCTCAGAGTTCAAGCAGGTGGAGAAGAGCAGAGAGCCAGGCCCAAGCGCTGGCTTCACACAGAGGAGGCAAAAATGAGGAGCTAGAGTTTAAAAATCCATCACTCCAGCATCAACTGGAGTCTCCAACTCCAACTCCTCTGATGGTGTGGACACCAAGTAACCACGTCACTGAAGCCCAAAACCAAGGCAGATGTTCCGAGAGCCAGAAGTAAAGCACCAAGGCTCCTGGGAGCAGAGATGAGCATCACATTTGAGCATTGTACTTTCTACTGTGTGGACAGCAGAGAGATTTTACTACCCTAGTGTTTTAGCTGAACATTTTCACTGCCATTACAGGAGAAAGGACTTTCGTAACAGATAGGCTAGCTTGCAGAAGAACTAAGCGTGTTTGATAGCTATTCATTTAGAAGGAGGCAGGGTTTGAAATGCTTACTCAGTTAGGACACCTGTCTAAAACACACAGAGTCTTGTTACTACAGTAGCTCAGCTCCACTCAGCCTTCAAAGACATTTTCTTTGTACTGCTCCTGTGAGGTCAAAAAGTGCAATTAGGCACAGAGACTGACATTAAAGCACTTTAAAGCAGCCTGCACCATCACAAGGCTTTTGGTTTTCCAAATCCTTAGCCTTTCCTCTAATCAAAAGGCCATCATCAGACATGGCATGAGAGTCTACATGGGGCAAGGAAGAGAGGGTCAGTGCCTGTCCCTTTGCTGTTTCACGAACAGCAATAAAACAACATTAATAAGCCATAAGTAAAATTGTGCCTGTATGGGACAATATTTGCCAAAGAGCCTCAAAGTATTTATTTTAATACCAGCATAAGAACATCTATAAGGGAATATTTTCAAAGATCTCAGTTCCTGACTCAAAAATCTAACCACTTACTTAAATGCTCTGTGGGAGATGTCAGATGATGGGCTCTCCAGAAAGCCTGGTATATCTTTTTTGTATTTGTTTTAATGCTTCCTAACAGCTCAATTACATAAACGCATGTTACTGCACCCTCCTTCAGAGGGGTGAACCAAGTGGCAGAAAACTATTGTCAGCAAAGGGATTACATCAGACTGATGCTATAGCGCAGAAGAAATCCACCAACTCCACAGACTCATTCAGAGTCGTTCTCCTCAAAGGCATCTTCCACTGCCTTTCCCCCACCTGGCTTGGCTGGGCTAATGCAACCACGAGCAAGAGAAGTAGCTGGGTAGCTTCAGTGACACAGCAGCAGGAGAGGACACCATAGCCAAGCAAGGCTCAATGTTTACAAGGATCTCTCGACAGGGACTTGTAGGTTTGGGGCGTCTACTTAAATTCCAGCATTAGCTACTGCTAGAGATCAGGGCTGAAGATGTAAAGCTTGAACCTCCTTCCCCAGGTGGGCTCTTGCAGTGCCACAGCTTGCAATACGGCATCTGCTGAGGTGCCAGAGCTCACTGTACAAAATAGACCCCTCTGTGCTGCCTTGGTCAACTTCTGACCCCCAGCCAGGCAAGGGCAAATGCAAGTGCTGCCACAGCTCACTAGCTGGGCTTTAGCACCCATCTCCCTCTTCCCAGTGCCGAGGAAAGCCTTGAAAAAAAATCCGGGGTCACGGGCACCGAGCGTGTGCTTGCAGATCCAAGCAGACTTGGCAGGATGGCAAGCTCCAAGTGTGTGTGCTGAGCCTGTGCAAAGAAACTCTCGCAAGCTCAAAAGCCAAGGGTGGCAGAGGAAGCGACCACAGGCAGCTCTCGCCCTCTGAAGAATGGCCGAGAAGACCACTTCCCTCTCTCAGAACCCAATGGAACAGCTCACTTCAGCACAAGGAGCTTTTTGCTGCCCACAGGCATCCTACAGTGCTTAAAATCCAGCTTAAGTATTTCACAGAACTGGAACCTCAGTCTGGAGGGCTTTCGCCTTAAAAAAGGAAAGTAAGCCTCAAGAGCAGGAGGTGGCATGCCACGGCCTGTGCAACACCGCAATATGCCCATAAAAGGTTTCAAACTGTACCTTAAGTGCACACAGCAGCTCAGAAGGGTTTAGAGTCACATCCCAAAAGAATTTCTTTCCTGCTTTTTTAGGCAAGTGTGAGCAGCAGTCAGCACTTTACCATCATCTTCCCAACCAGAAAACCCGGGTTACTCTTGGCCGACATTAATAATGTAAATGCTGTTGGCTTTATTCTTTGGGGATGGTGGTTTGCTCATGCCACAAAGAGAGGACCAGGGCAGTGTGAGTTGCAAACAGGAGCGGAGGCCCTGCATTGCCAGGGCTGGCTGGCGAGGAGGAAAGAGGCAAGGCTGGCGGGACAACCCCACTGCTGAATTTGCTTGGCCTGTTTCCCTTAAGAGGCTGGCTTCCAAAGTGTGGTCTCTGGACAAATTTGTGGTCCCAACACGGTCAAGGGAAAATGCATGCAAGTCTGAGGCCTAAGAAAGAGCTGTCATAAATTCACTAACTGCAGGAAGAAGGAAAAGAAGGACAGTGGTTCTGTGCTTGCCCCTTGCACTAGTAGGGCCTCCCAATGCACCAGCCTGCACCTCTGCCAGCCGCTTGAACCCGACCCAGGGACACCACACACGGGATGGACATCCCCAGGCACTGGGGCTTCTGCTCCTATGCAGATACGTGGGGTCAGGAGGTCCAGCGCACAGATGGTACACTCCGTGTTCAGAAATAAAAGACCTTTAGAAGACATTTCTCCAAACACAAGGCCAGAGTTGGTGTTACCCTGTGACCACCACAGAGAGGAGATCCATTCAGCATTCCCCTGAGGAGTCAAAGTTCGGCCTCACCCCAGCCCGGGCTGCCCACCCCTCAGGCACTCTGAGAGGGCTGCCAGGACACTCCGTGGGAAGGAAGAAGAGTCCCAGTGACTCCACACGGCAGCACAGGACAGGAGCCAAGGACGACCAGGGTCCCTCCCCACCACCAACGCTTTGATACTCCTCAGGCCAAAGCCACACCAGGGGCAAGAAGACTGTCTTGGAGACTCTCATGTCCAGGCCTGGCTTCAGCAATGCCACACGAGAGTCACGTTGCCTCGTGTCATCAAAGGACTCAGATGGGGACAGTGCAAGAGATCCACCAGAGGTGGGAGAGGATGGTGGGAAGAGACCTACTCCTCTCCACAGGAAAACATGTCAGGCAGGGAGAAAAAGTGTTCAGAAGTGACTTTAACTTTTATCAATATTAACTGATGACTGTGTTCACACCGACCAATCCTGTAGAGCTTTAGATGGGGAAAGTGACACAGATACTTAGATCTACTGAGTACCCACTGCAAAGCAACTGCCCAACAGCATCTAACCACCCCCCGCAGGAGTGAGGGCCTGAGGTCTGTTAAACGGGCCAATCTCGCGTATGAGGGACTGACACACTCAGGAGGAAGTTGTCCAAGTCTAATCAGTAAAGAAAATATGAACTCCAAGTGTTCAACCATTACTACAAGCAGTAGTGCAGACAGCTTTGGCAAGTATTTCATCCAAGACAATTGCCTGCAAGCTTCCTCACAGACTCTACACATCCACCTCTGTACTCACGGCAGCAAGCTCTGTACTGACCGACTGGCAGTGAACAGTGTGGCCCCTCCAGCTCATATTTCCAGGAGCCCCCAAGAAATATTTTGTGCTGGGATGGGTCTCATTTCTCTCAGTTTCCATCAGAGCTACACAGTACTTCCAGAACTTCCTCCGCTCTTCACAGAATCACAGAATTCTTGGAGTTGGAAGGGACCTCTAGAGATCATAGAATCATAGAACAATTCAGGTTGGAAAAGACCCCTGGGATAATCGAGTCCAACCATTAACCCTACACTATCATCTAGTCCAATTCCCATGCTAAAGCAGGATTGCCCAGAGCACATCACACAGGATTGTATCCAGGCGGGTTTTGAAAGTCTCCAAAGACAGAGACTCCACAACCTCCCTGGGCAGCTGTTCCAGTGCTCTGTCACCCTCCCAGTAAAGAAAGTCTTCCTCATATTTAAGTGAAACTGCCTGTGTTTCAGCTTGTGCCCACTGCCCCTTGTCCTGTCATTGGGCACTATTGAAAAGAGTCTGGCTCCACCCTCCCTGCATCCACCCTGCAGATATTTATAGACACTGATTCCAGCAATGAGTTCAGAAGGGAGCATCCCTCCAGGTAGCACCAGGACCAGACTATGCACTAAGAAACCTAGAGACATCCCACCTTTCTCGCCACGTTACCCCTGGACAACACACATCCTTGGAAATGTAAGGCCAAGACAAACTGCTCCCTGCTGAGGCTGCTCAGCTGCGGGACACAATAGAGGTAAGGACAGGGCCAACCTCCCTCCATAGCACACCTCAAAAATCACCTGCTTGCTCTAAAGAGAGACAAGGAATCCCTGCCAAGGACTCCGCCTTGCATGTCTGCAAATGGCTGGCAACAAACAAGACCTTCCTGCCCCTCGCTGCCTATTGCTGTCCCTGCAGCAAAGTCACCAGGTGACACCACCCTGTTTCTAGTCACATGTGTTCACCACCCAGCGCCTCTGCACAGAGCCAGGACCAAAGCAACTTGAGCTCAGATGCTGGCCTTCGTATTCGGCACCTACAGTGCTCTGTCCTCCTGCCAACCCTGCTGCAGAGGCAGTAACCTGCAACAGAGAAGCAAGGGGGCAGCTCAGGGCAGCAACCCTTAAATCACGATATCAAGATTCATCAGTGCTCATCTGTCATGGGTCAGCTGTCAAAAAGTCACAGATAAATGGAGTGAGGCTGCTGGGACATCAGAGACACCCATGGATAACGCTAAATAAATCAAACACACTCTGTACAGACCTCTGTCTTACTGAAAGAGCAGTTAAGCAGATTAAAGCAACAAGGCCTGCCTTTCCCTGGGAAGTTGAACATGCCCAGGGAGGTCACACACCATCCAAGTAACCAGCGTGACCCCAACGGGGAGCATCTGCAGCCCGGACAGCGGGGCAGGCCTGGGAGATGCTCAGCTGCAGGTTCCACCAGGTGAGCTTCTCCATCCGAAGGCTCCAGTGCCCAGCAGTGCCAAAAACCTTCCGGAGACACCGCAGAGAGTACACGCAGCACGTGTGGCAACTGAATTAAGCTGTGAAAACACGGGGCTTGTCGTAACCCTTAGACAAGAAGGGATCAGGCCTAAATATTTTTTCCTCCATGAGCTCTTCCATTCTTCTTGAAGTACCACTCTAAGAGAAACACAATAGTAACAGTTCTTGCAGATAAAATTGAGTCTAAATTGATTTTTTTCCCCCACTTATGATGTGCTTTAAGACACATGAGCATCCAGGCAAGACAGAAAAGCTCCTGCAAATCTACCTTTCATTACCAAATGCTGTCGCCAGCCAGTTAAGTGCCTTAATGGCCAACGGAAAAGTGAAAGTTTCTCACAAAGGTGACTTGGCTCAATACTGTTCATCTGCTTTATTTGCATCTCCATTACACTGAGCTCAGACACGCAGTCAGTGTCTCTCCAAAAATATCTCTATTGCTTTGTTTGCTTTCTTCCTCCTCCATAAAAGTGCAACCATATGCTAAGTTTAGTGGGTGTTTTTAGTTGTTTCCCAGTTTGGAGTTTATGTAAATTTTTTTTAAAAAGAGATTTGATTGCAAACTAGTAACAGTCAAATAATTCTAGTGAAGTCAGCATAACACAGGTACATATTAGCATTAAAACTATATGGAAGAGCCTCAGGTTCACCAGTTTCAAGATCATATGGTACGTTTACTGCCCAAGTACAGTGAACTTTTTAGATTGCTGAGGAATTTTAAATATTATTACCACACGATAACATGTCTTTTAGAAAACAGACAGTTTAGAAAAATTCAACTCCTAATTTTATGCCTGTTCACAGACAACTCGCAATTTTTTTTATATAGAACTGCTTTGAAACACGCGATAGCTTAAGAATGTTTCTGAATCAGATCTCCTAAAATCAAAATTCATACCCCTGAAATTTTCACCACACTATTTTCTCTCAAAACACTATTCCAGTCTTTGATTTGGAAAAAAAAAGTAAAAAAGCGAACAACATCTCACAAAGCTGGGCTTGTAAATTTTTTTTTTAAAACCATGAGTTCACAGCACAGATATTTAAACTGTGAACTGTATAAATCAAAGTCCCTGTGAACACTTCGTGAGCCTCACCCACATATTTTTATGTAATACGGTGCTATCTCCTAATGCTCCGTCTCTCAGCTTGCTGCTCCATTTGTGTTTCTAGTGACCAAAAAAGATGCGTTTTTCCTTCCTGACATCTTCAGAAACTGAAGAACACAACTAACGATGTGCTGGCCAGTGAATTAAGAATTGGAGAGGCTCATACCATGCCCGCCTGATCCAGCCTGAATAGGAAGGTTAATGATCTGATGAGCGCTTGCAGCCAGCCCACCCCAGCGCCACGACGAGCCTTTGTGCGAATCGCCACGAGCCAGCAAACCGTGTCCTGACCCTTGCAAAGAGCCCCAGCTCTGCACGGCACAGCGCACACCAAGCCTGGGAGAGAAGCCGATGAACGAAGCCAAAGGCCACGTGGGATGACAGCACACTTCGATGACAGCGCACTTCGCCCCTTCACTCAGAACGCCGCCGAGGTACCCGCAGAGCACTGGCCGCTGCCCAGCAGCCCGGTGGTCATTTCTGGAGCAGGGGTGGCCCAGCAGCGAGTGGCTCTTGTGCCTCTGGACTGCCTTGCATCAAGCAGTGCAGCTTGCCCTTCCATTCACACAAATTAATTCAGAAAACCCTGTTCTTCCAGAGTAACAAGGGGGAAAGCACGAGTAGAAAGTGAGAGCTCTCTTGGCATCCAATTCAAATCTGTGAACAGCTTCTCACAAGCAACTATTTTTAAGTTTCATATCAATCTGCTTGAGAAATTTTCCTTCTGCTGCCTACAAATGTGCAAACTCCCCCTTCAAAGAACCACAGCTCAGGATAGCAAGATCCGGCCCTGCACCTCCAACCTAGCCAAGACCCAGCATGTCTGAAGCACTGCACAACCACACAACCCTCCTGCAGAGTGTGCCCTGGTGAGCCCCACTCAAGGATCAGTGAAGCTTCCCCCAAAACCTTCAGGAATCCTCTGTGCTCTTCCCAAGCTTACAGGTAGCACACATTCACCCACGAAACAGCCCACATGGAGGACTGAGGCATTCTCCCGGAAGCATTCCT
>NW_009714382.1:46368-50343 GCF_000703405.1 Apaloderma vittatum
GCTGCAACAAAGGCGAACTGCTATATGAAATTGAGGAAAAAGAAAAGGGAGATGCCGTAAGCATATAGATGCTGTGCATGACCTGACCAGTGAGGTGAAACCATTGTGTGCTAGGTTATCAGAAGTTCCTGTATGAAGGCATTGTTCAGGCTTAAGAGGTCTGTGAGAAAGAAAACAAGCAACAGCACTACACAATGGATGCAGATAAGCAACCTCTGAACAAAGCCCTGGGTGACTGCAAGACAACGGGGAAAACTTATTAGCTGCAAGCATCCCATATCCTGTCTCCAATAAAGCAACACAGATGTTCTGCTAATGCAGGGTGTGAAAAGATGAAAAGAGCACTAAGCAGCTATCGAGCCTCCGCAGGAGAGAGGGTCAGTGTTCAACATCTGTCTGAGGGAAACAGCGGCTGAGCGCAGAAACAGCGGCTGAGTGCAGAGATGTCTGCAGGATGGGCATAAAAAGCCTCTTTTTAACAGGACTGAGAACCTAACAGCCATCAATTTTGTCACCAATAGGGGAGCCCACCGTTATGACCAGGAGCCCCTCAGCACCATTGCAGACAGGGCTTTGCAAGCCCAGCTCCAGTCCAAGCACAGAGAGACCTGGGGAGCTGGAGAGTTTATTCCCCGCGGCGGTTATCTCCAACGGGAAGCCGCGTGGTGTGTACGTACACACACGCGCACAGGCTGCAGCACCTCTGCATGGCACAGGAGGACCGGGGGCTCTGCCCAGTGAGGGCTACTGGAGCCACTGGTCGGCAGGAAGGAAGTGCTCCGAGACCCACTTCTTGTCTGGGAAGCGGGGTGCAGAAACAGCCCCACTATCAACCCCTGGCCAAGTGCTCTGCACAGCGTGACCTCCCCTCCCCACGTACTTCCCAAAGGCAGAGCTGTCAGCTCCCCACAAGGCTTTCCAAAGCCTGGAAAACCTGGCAAATCCATTCCCCGGAAAATTCAGGCCACTTAACTAGCACATACTGGGCATCTGCTACCACGTCAGGAGGAAACTGCAACAAGAATATTATTTAACAGCCAGCTACAGAAGAAACATGCTGAGCTGTGGAAGATCATACCCTACTCCTCTGGCATTTTTTTTCTTTCTTTCTCACTGTGATGCTCCTCATCCACTCCCCACTGCTGAAGCAGAAGCGTTCTCTCGTGCCAGTGGGTGGGATTTGAACCCCAGCTACCCAGAGACGTGGTCCCACACGCCTCAGACCCAGCTGCGCAGAGCAGGGCCGGTGCAGGGAGCCTGGGCGTGCTGCAGAGATCATGGCCAACAGCACACGTGGGGACACGTCACCCACCGGGTGACACTGGACCCGGGCACAGCTCCCAGCGGCTGTGCAAGGAGCACCTCCCCAGGACGCTGCAAACATCAGGCAAGTTCTGCAAGGGGCACGGTACTGCCCTACGCAGCATGACAGCACTCTTTTCAGTTCACAAATAAATGCTGCAAAATGTAAACATATTAATCTCTTCATTGGAAGTATGTGCACTGCCACTGGCTACAATCCAAAAGTTTCAAGGACAGAAAGAATGTGACTTTTTTTCCCTTTGATAAAAATATTTTTGTCTCTCGCTGTCAGCAAACCAGTACTGTAAATGAACATTTGAAAGTCACTGTATAACTAAGAGTCATTGCATATAATCAGATTAAAAGGAGCAAAACCAAATGCAAACAGGAAGCTTGAGCTTCTTGGTAAGAGGGAACAGAAGTGAAAATTTGAAGCAGCCACGAACAGCGATAAAATGGGTAAACCTGTGCTAGACCAGATCCAGCCCTGGTCTGAGCCTGTGCATATGTAATTCAATCAGTTCTGTTACTCATTATGTTCATAAAAATAAACTTAAATCTTTTCAAACAACTGAAGTTCAAGGGAAAACTTAAGCTTCTAAAATTTAGCAGATTCCTTCCCAAAACACAAACAGGTTAATTACACTGATCAAAACACTAAACACAATGTCAAGAATTTTCAAAAGCAGTTACCCATATTGTCTCAGGGTTTTTACCATCCTAATTAAAATAACTTTGAGGAGCCACATTTTTAGGAAAATGAAACAAACAGAAAACTCAACATCCCTTTCCTGAGAACCACGGTGATGCCACCCTGAAAAGACAAGCCCACTTTGCCCCCTGTGAACCCCCTGTCCTGACTCAGATCCCAGGTATTTTGTAAATTTCAAAGGCCACCCCGGCCAGTGACAAGAACAACGAAGAGCCATTTGTTGCCTGCAAAATCAACTCTTTGAAGACGAGCACTAGCAAACAGGCTCAGCTCTAACTCAGACAGGCCTAGCAGAGCCATCGAGTTTGCATGCCCCTTGCAGAAAGCATTTTCCCAACATCCATTTTTCTGGGAAGCTGCTCTCCAAATATTTTAGATGTTCCTCATCTACAGGACAGCATTAGAGTGCATCTGCAACTCTGTCTCCAGGAAACACATAAGGCTGATTCATTATCTTAAAACGCTGCTTTCATTTCTGCTCATTAAAAGCACATTTCAGATCCCTGCACCGAAGGCGCAGTCGATGTGCTCTGGACACATTAAAGCGCCGAGTTCCCTACTGCTCGCATTTCGGTTTCATTCCCTGCCCACAACGTGCATTCTCCATTTCGAGGACAGCTGTATCAGACCCGAGCTACCACCAGAAAACGCTCTGGCTAAAATCCTCGGTGTCCCTGCGATGCCTGGCGCTCCAGGCGGCTGCACCTGACGTCAGCCTCAGCCTGCATCTCGGGAGCCACATCCCGCATCTCGGGAGCCACATCCCGTGCCGGCAGCATCCTCCCTGCAGAGCCAGAGCGCGGAACAGCCGCTGTGCACAGCCCACACCCCGGCCCAGCACAGCGAGCCGCTCCCAAGGGAAGGAAAAGCAAGTGAGCTCAGGTAATGCACGCGTTAGACAGTCCTCACCTTTAGGGAGTCAAAGCAGGCAATAACTCGACCATTTTCCACATGGCAACTCCGTGACGGGTGGGCGAACTTGCACTCTGCATCAGACCGAGAACAAGTACCTCTCTGAAACTCTCGACACACTTCTAACGTCAGCCATTTTGTGTCACGGACCAGGGAGACGTTTACAGCCATATTAAAAAACAAAAATTAAAACGCAAGCAATTGCACCCTTCTTCAGGGCAGTATTTACTGCTGATCTTATTTTTTTCTTCTTTTTTTTTTAAAAAAAGGGTAAAAAAGTGAATTCAAGTGAAACGTGAAGAAATAACTAACTTGTTGCTTTGGTAGAACTCCTATTCATCAGCACTTAGGTTTTCATTTAAGTCAGATCGTGTTTATTTAAACAAGAATTAAACATAAAGCCAATCATAAAATAGAAATCTTATCAGAACAACTGAAAATCAAATTAGAGGCCAGCTCCTAAAAGTGCAATTGTAGAAGTTAAAATATAAGTGTTGTATTTTGTGCCACTGCCGGAGTTACTCGCAGATAACTGGCAGACTTTCCAAAGAATCCTGTGCTCTCCAGTTAATGGTTTCAATTAGTCTTGCAAAAAGCATATGCTGCTGGCAGCACTTCAGTTTGTGGAATGGTCTCGGTCCTTGGGGAGAAAACTTCGGGGGCTTTTGTTGGTTTTTTTCCTTCTATTTCTTGCTTCTAAAAATTACGGTTCGGGAGCATCAAAATGAGCAAAAGGACGTCTCGATTTTTTTTTTCCTCTTTCTTTTCTGTTAAATATTTGCTACATACTCGGGGGAAGGAAAAAAAATAAAATGGTTAAGCAAACTGCGTGTAAATGGGGAGCAAAAAAAAAAAAAAAAAAAAAGGTGCAGGCCGGAGGAGCTGCCGTCAGGGCCCGAACCGCAAGCAGCGCCGGAGTACAACGAGAGGGGGCGAAGGGCAGAGAGAGGCAGCCCTAGACAGAAATCCAAGCAGCGGTGGCTTCAGGAAAGGCACTTTTCAGCAACCTGCAGGAAAAAGAGAAATAGAATCAGCCAGGAGCCGGCGGA
>NW_009714383.1:0-19455 GCF_000703405.1 Apaloderma vittatum
GGGGCCATGAAGTGACGAAAGGCAAGAACGAGTTCATCCCACGCAAGGGACTATTAGGTCCTTCTCAACAGCCGCCAAAAGAAAGCAAGCCAACCGAAGTCTTCCTGTTTCGTTCCTTATGCTGGAAAAAGCCAGACAGGGAGCCTCTCTGTCAGGTGCCGTGTTGCCCCAGCACAGAGCACAACTCATGGCCCCCCTGAAGCCACAGGGAGTGGGCGGGTGTCGGGCGTCCCGTGTCCCTCTGCCACCCGCCTCTTGGCCGAGCGCCAGTCTTGGCGTACCCCGTGATCTTGGCGTGCCCCATGGCCCTGTCCTGTTCATCCGTAGGGAGCTGTTGTGGTTCTGCCTGGAGCTCGGCTCTCTGAGGGGTTGATCTTACACCTGTCTCCCTGACACCTCTCTGCATGGACTCTGCCGTTCTTTTCTCTTTTTGCTCCTTTGAGGCTCACAAAACTGTACAAAATGGAGACAGAAAAGAGATATTAGGTCATCTAGTGCATCTCATAGGCCCAAGGAAGATTGTTCTTCACATAATACTTCCTTTCCTCTGATTTAGGCAGGTCACTTTCCCTTGGTCCTCCTGTGCTTTCTTTTATTTTTTTTCCCCTTAATCTGAGACTCTGGTGTTCTTTGGGTCTATCTTCAGTTGAGTTAAGGATAATATCAAAAGCACTTGGCTTTGCATTCGCAAAATAACGAGCCAGTGCCACTAGCTGTAGCTTCATGTAAGTACTTGAGATGTAAGATGGTGACAGATTGCTGCATAAATGCTAATGAATAACATCAGACATTCAGACTACTACTCTTAAAGGAAGCTAAAGGCACAGGTCAAGAACAGGGCATCACATTCATGATGCAGGAGAATAACATATGCCTTTAGCAGCATCTGCACAACTCCTGCTTATCCCTAGTTGCATGCATTGGTTGACACATACTGTGTGTTCTTTTATGAGAATTGTGCCCAGAAGACAGAGTCTATTGCAGTTCAGGCAAGGGTAGGAATCAGGCGGGGGTTGGTGGTAATGTTCCCTGTTTAAATTGAGACGGCAGTTACCATCATTTAAAGAAATGGTCATCTGTATGGATAGGTGGAGTATAAAGTCTGTCTTTGTATCTATATCACTCTTGAAGCTCAAAGCACTCTACAAATATTACCTATAGTTCCTGTAAATATTCCCATGAAACATGATTGTATTCTTCTCTTGCAGATGTAAAAATGTAAAAATTAAGGAAAACAACTGGCTCAGCTCACCTAGGCTGGAAGTTTCAGACTCAGAGTTAAGATCATGAGCAACAGCCTGGCTTCGCCAGAGCACTCTTCTCTCAAATGTCCTTTGGTAAGCGTAGCAGATTGGAAACCTACAGATAGGTACGTGAAATTTAGACATTTAAGATAGTTGTGAAAAGCATGCTCCTATAGGCAGATAATTTAACTCTCTAGTTGCAAACTATGTATCTTTCCCCATCCTACCCACCTCCAGCCCATTTCTAATACATTCTCCACAAAGTCCTGCTGTCGTCTTTATTGTGCCCTTTCCTAGTGGCTGTACTTTCTTCCTGTTCACTTGCTCTCCCAAAGTTCCCTCCATCCCTGCAGCTGTATATTCCAGGCTGACTGCCACCTGCCACAATGGCAGCTGATGATATACTGAAAAAATTAGGAGAGAAATTGTGCTTAATATTATAAATGTTAGAACAAGAGAAGAGGTAAAATAGCCATGAATGAAGGTGGAATGTGTCAGAATCTCATTTTCATGCATAGCCAGTAAAGTGGGTACCTCACCTCAAAATGGTGCTTCACAGCCTCATCTCAAAAGGGAGAGTCTTGCTAAGAGACAAATAAATTATCATTATCACCCGTATTTTTCCTTCTGAAGCTCGTAATATACATGTTGTTGTTATTATTATTAGCATTTTCAATCTGCACTTTGCTTTTTTGTTTAGGCAATTAGTCTCATGGTACTATTTGCAGATACAAATGGTACAGCAGATTTTGGAGAAACCTAAAGATACCCTGTGCCAGTTTATCTTTCTTACAGGGAACCCAGTGTGCCCTAGGACAAAATGGTAGGAGATTAATTGGCTTTATTTGGACAGTAGTGCCGTGCAAATAGTTTATATACTTTGCTAGAGATGCTCAGTGACTCGAGTTAATGAGTTCCATGGTAACCAAGGTCATACCAGATGCTTTCCCAAACCTTCCCTAACTAAATATGACCAGGATTTTGCAGGATAAACAGAGCTTCATGTTTAGATGATTTATAGTGTTTCTGGGACACTGGGGGATTCTGAGTACTCTCTACCTGAGCAGGAGGAGGTAATGATTTATAATTAGCTAATGTGTTCTCATTGCACTGTCTAATAGTGGATTAGAAAAATGCTGTGGAATTTGGGCCACAGCGTTCTCACCAAGCTTTCTGTTACGAGGCTAAACCCATAAAGTCATGGCAAAATCTACACCAGGATTGTGTGGCTCAAGCTTCACCCTAACTGCACGGAGCTGACTATCACTTTTGTCATTCCTATTTCTAATTGCAAGAGAGAAGCTCAGGCAGTGAGTTTCTAGAAATCGTTGTGCTTCTCTGAATCAGGTTATAATTGCCAATAAATGTGTAACCAATTGTGTCTTACAGCTTTTTGATGTTGTTGTTTTAAACTGATTATTTCTTCATAAAAACAAAGGACATGCAATTAACTGAACTTTATGTTAATACCAGCATTTTGATTAGCTAAACTGATTAAGTCTACAATAGACAGTTAACAGATAAAGTGATAGTGGGGAGTGACAGAAGCAAAGATGAAAAGGGATTAAGGGAGAAGATGAAACTACAGATAGAAGGAGTCAAGGGGAAAGTATAGTGTCAAAGGAGAGAAAATAAATACAGACATTACAGCTTCATTCATTTTGGAAAACAAGTCAAAAGGATAACTAGTTAAGATTTGGTTATATTATGAGTGGGCATAGAACAAACTATTGATGCTCTCCTATTTACCTTTAATTACCATGCAATACGAGAGACATACAATGAAATCAAAAGGCAGCAGACGAGACAGGAATATTCTATTACACAGTTTATAGCTAATTATAAAGCTGTATTCTACACAATATTCTCGGCAAAAATAATTGTTTTTAAAAGTTTCAAATTTTATGTGAATTAACAGAGTAAATGCAATAGACTAACTAGTAAAAAGCTGTTGGGATTATTATTCAGGATTCATAGTCAAAAGTAGCTCCTGGATGCCTCAAGAAAGACCTATTCTGGTGCATGATGAGAGTTTACAATATGTCTAATGTACTCTGAAAGTTTTTGTACTGATCAGCATTAGAGACAGGAGACTACTTGAATCATTGATCAGTTATTACTCATTTTTTCTAAGAACAATTAACAGGTGAAATCCTGAAACTTCAGAAATGTGTGGTAGGTTTATTACCCCTATAGTCAGAGCGTGGATTTTACACAATATATCCTGGCAGAATAATATGGTCTGACACATAGGATTATGTTCTAGTACATGGAAGGATGTACTAGATTTGTGCAGGAACAAAGTCAAAGAGAAAACTTTTTGATAAATAAAAGTCATTACTCGAGTCTAATTCCACTTTAGGTAGCAGAAGCAAATTAAGGCAGCAACTTTTATCATTACTGAATATGGACTGTTATAGTAATAACCTATATATGTAACAATTTCACAACTAAGACACACATGTGGAAACAGTCAGCATGTACAACTGTCTTCATTTTGGGCGGGAGGGGGTTGTGGTATCTTCAGGACACATGCTACTGATTCTTCTAAGAACTACAGAGCTGGTGGAAATGTAGTGTTATTATAGTCCCATAATGTCAGAAACAATGTATATTACCTTCTGCTTTCTGATTAACTGTACACTAGGCACTGCTGGCATAACACAGCCTTGCAATTCTTATTTAAACCTGTAGTTTTGATGTGCTCATCTATATTTATTAGTTAAGGAAACAGTAAATCAAGCAAAAGACTAATGTTACCCCCTATATACTGTTAAGAACGTGAATCCCCTCTTTTTCTTTTATACCTATGAATACAGTTTTCAATCAGTCTTGGGAGTTATGTCCAGTTCATACCCACTTCAACTTTGAAAGGTATGACCATTGAATATTTAATTTCTGTATATAATTACTGAAATATATTATTCTTAAAGACAATCTCTTTTAGCTCTAAGTAGCAAATAATCATGTCAGATGGTTGTTTGCCAATCAAAAGTCTATTTTCCTCCTTGCGATGTGTTTCTCTATTACTGTAATTCACCTCATCTCAGTTCCTATCTGCAGTATTGTCTTTTAATGCAAATGTCTTTGGAAAACAGCACATAGATTCTTGGAAATGGATGTTTAGACAGAAAGAATTTACATTTTTCCCTGATTTTTTTAAAGGATTTTGGATTTGTTCTGTTCCACTGGATCAGACAGATTCCTACCCTCCCCTAAGCCAGCAGTCTGGTAGTTACTGACATTCAGCTCCCTGCTAATTTCCAAGAACCTGCTTTACTTCTGGAGTGAGCCTTTGCAGTGCTAGGGTAAGGAATCAACTCACTCTCTTTTTTTAGAGTTCATTCAATTAATACAAATAAGGTATTAGTTAACATGGGAAGGAAATTAGACAGAAAAGGAACTTTAAACTGTCTGTGGAGTGTTGGTCCTTCCCTCGCTTTGTCACTACCCAAGAATTGTCACCTTGAATGTGAAAAGATTTCCCTATGTAATGTCCATAAAAAGAAAGCATACATGGTAAGAATGAGCAGCTCTGGTACTTTTAGACCTTTTTTTAGCTCTCACTTAGAGACCTACCTAAACTACCATCCAATTCCAACAGCATCTCAAGGTCTAGCAAGACAATAAATGGAAGAAGAACACCAAGGATGCTACAAACTGTCAATATAGGGAATTTACAGACCAGTCCAGAATCTCAGAAAGCAACAGAGAAAAATCATAGGAAGAGAGAGTTATACCATTGCCACACCACACTTTAATCCACAGGCTGGAGATTTTGATCCCTGTATACTGAAAGATCTAATACACAGTCTTTAAATCGTATTTTGTCATATTGTGAAGGACTTGCATTGTCCGTCTGCACAGAGATGAATGTCACCTAACATGATTTGTATTATTGATTTCACTGGGATTAACTGAGAGTACAAAGATGACTACAATTGTACATGTACATTGATGTGAATAACAATGTAGTTCTGATAATCTGCAGTGTTTGGCAGAGAAGCAAATCCTTCAGAAACCCAATGGCTTATTTGAAAAGATCTGATATTAACAATGTAACCGATGTTAACGGAAAGTGTTCTCATGCTTTACGAAACTTCCATTCATATTTAAAAGTTGTTTGGCTTTGAAAGTCACACCTTGTACCTTGTAGCAATTGTGCTGGATCTTGATAATTACAGTCTAAAACTGACTATTTGATTGCTCTTTCAGCACAACAGAAGGCATAAGAAGTGAAAAAACAGGTGCAGAAGGGCTTTGTAATAGCAATTCTCACCGTATATCAGTTTGAAGAGTCTTAAGCATTTTCCAGTAGATCCACAGTGGTCCTTATATAGGAAACTGAAATTGACCGACAAGAGATTTATTCTTCTTGATTACCTTTTGCAGATTCCTCAGAAGTAACCCATGAGTCCCAAGACCTGATTTATTATCATGTGTTAAATGCTGCCTATGCTTAAACTGCTAGAATCCTGTTTGGAGTTCTGTTGTGTTCTCATATGCACTCAATAATAACTGAGCACTCAGGCACTAGCATTAAGGTAAGATCACTGCTATCACTGAACATCTATTTTTGGGAACTTTGTCTAACCCATGATGCTGCTAGAGCGTCCTGCTTTTGATGCTGAAGCTCTGTGTCAGATATACAACCATTACTTTCAGAAAGCAGACTTCACAGCGTAACTGACTCAAAGACAAGCAAGGGGCAACCAACTGTCTGGTTTTAACAGTCCCACAGTTCTTGGTGTTGCTTTTCAAAATACACCAGACCAAATCCTCATTCAGTGTAAAGTGCCTTAGATCAACGAAATAAATTCTACAGTGGGGTAGGATAAATGGACCATTTGGCTTTTCTGCAGTGTAAATGCAGTTATCAGATTTTGTGTGGCACAAGGATTCTGATCAAGGCCTGCACACCAGTGAATAATCAATATATTTGATTTCACTCTTTTCACCCTTCCATGTATATTGTTTATGAACTAGGTAGCAGACCCCACAAGCCTTCTGGGCATCCCTAAAGGCTTTAGGGAGAGATTTCCTTTCATTTAAAAATCATTCTATAATCATGAATTTAAAATTTGTTTAGCTTAACTGCATATGTACACCCTGAAGAATCATGTTTCAAGAGTGCAAAACTAACTGAAAAAAAAAAGCACTGTGGTTTTTCTTGCTTCAAATTATGTAAAGAAATATTGAAATTACTATTTAATCTTTTATATTGCTTTCTAAATATTAGAGTTGTGAAATGTGATTGTTTCCCTTGGTACTGGAGGCCCGTCTGGACCTACAAGGAACAGTTTAGAACATCAAACCGTAACTGGACACTCAGTCTCAGGTAATAATTTGTGTGTCTTAATGAATGCAAAACAATAAATGTAAATCAAGTAAAATCCTTCCTTTCCATGAGTTAGATGCTATTTCCTTGGTACTTGTGATGCAGTAGCCTAGAGTTTAATCTAAAACCCATTACATTCATTAAGCATCATTGTGTTCACTTCAATGGTCTTTGAATAAAGCTAACAGCCTGTTTTGTTCCTACATATCTGTAGTGTTGAGGTGCAAGGGAAGCTAAGGAACAAAAGAAAAGGCAGGACTAGAATTATTTTATTTCAGATATCTTGTAAGCTATTTGTTCTTCGTAGATCAGAAAGTATAAAGTAAAAGAGCATGGATTTTTATTTTTTTTTAAGAAGAAGAAGGTGGCAGAGAGGAGGAAGGTGGCAGAGATGTTACGTTATAGGTCTACCTTCTTTTTCAGAAACAGTAGCTCTGCCTCCCATACCTACGTTGTAGCACTGACTCTGAGCAGCATCCAACTTCACAATTACTTTCATGGTGATTAAGTAGTTAATTAATTCTGTAAAAGCAAGACAATTCAGAATTGTCCTAAGACCTTCTTGTTAACCAGCTGTACAGTTATCAGAAGGGTTAGCTAAGAAGTGGCCAGCTTTACACAGGGTTTCTTTGGGGCTGTAATACTTCAAGTATGATGTAGTGAGTTAAGGAGGAAACACAAACACATAATTTTAGACTTAACTTTGAAATTTCTCACTTTTGTATTGCAAGGCAGACCTAACACATTACTTTGACATACTGTTGTTATTTGCAATGTAATCTTGTATAATAATTAACTCCCACTGATCCACTGCAGGGCTTTAGCAAAGTATTGGAGCCTATTAAATTGGACCATGAATACACAGTTACTTTCTTAATTTCTAACATAATTATGCTGCTGAAGGAAAAAAAAAAAGCAGATTAATGGAAAGGCGTTGTTAAGTAGGGCTCCTTGGTGCTGTAAATTTCTGGAGTGCTGTTCTAAGGTTTTGAAGTATTAAATATATATGAAAAGCGACATGCTGGAAATCTTTTGGAAAGCACTTGTTTCTGTTATTCTTTAGGGAAACATTCTGCTGTCAAAGGTGAAATCCAATGACAGCAGCACCAAAGGGTATATTTTCACTGCAGGCTTATTCATGGCTTTAGGGCCATTCCACCCAGCGTCACACAATCCTTTACGCTTAGATATACATGAACTTTGAACTCGACTTTGCCGTTAGGGCTGAATTCAACTTCTAAGTAGATCAGTACTCCTAAAGTTTTTAGAGAGGAGTTTGGCTTTAAGGCACTCAGGAAGTCACGTGTTTGCTTATATACATCTGATTGGATTATGGGTTCAATTTGGGGGATAAATATTGTGGCCTTACCAATCTACTGAGACCATGAAAAGCAAATAAAATATCTGTGGTAAGCAAGAAGGAGACAGGGCATTATTCCAAATCTGTATGAATTGGACCATAATGACCACAGATTTTGAAGATTTGTATCTCCTGGACACTGTAGTTTCTGAATCATTTGCCTCCCGCTTGGCTCTTGCTAGAACCTACCTACCAGTTCATATATCTCTACTCAGCATTTGACCCTTTGTCCCACATGCTCTGTCTCTTTTTTCAGAAGAATGGTAAAAGATGTCACCTCAGTGGGCTGCATTGTTGTAAATACAACAATGTTTAGCTGTAAATTATGGCTCAGAGTGCCAGAAGCCCTTTCAGCTCCTGCTTAGTCAGCAGTCAACAGCAAATCTGCGCACAGAAAAACAATAATTACCATTCCAGTGATGTTGCTCTAACAGGTCAGTTCACATACAATTCTTAGAGAGAGGCTTGAGGATGACACTGTAATTCAGTGGATGAAACTAATTCAGAAGAGGCAGAAATTGTCCAAGAATCAGGAGTCAATATATAAAGAAACTTAAGTCGGTGACAATTAGCAGCCCGTAAAATACCCCCGTAGACCTACTGTCAAACCCAAGTGAATGTCAGACTGGGATGGACATATCTTCACATAGGCACAGAACTAGGTGGGTGTGATCATACACTCCAGCATTGTTCTGCTCTTTTAGCTCAGGCCACAGCCTCCTGGACTGCAGCATGAGCTTTGCTCAAGCTAACCCAGCCATTTCACATTGGAGATGACATTGGGAACCTAACAAGTGCTGAGGTTTGTATTTAAACAAGACCAGAATCCAGCTGTTTTACTTGTTCTCAGTGAATGCATTTTCCATACTTTGCACAATAATGAAACGAAAGTCAACTAATTTCTGCATATTTTCAGTATGCAATGTATGTACTAGCTTTTTTGTAAGAGATTATTCCTGTAGTTCTCATATTTCCAAAGAATCATTTGGTCAAATAGCAGAGTTCCCATAACTTTATACTCATGTATGCCTTGATTATGATACATTTCAAAAAAAGCTGATAGTGATCTTCTAAAATAGACACATGAAAATGATTTTTCAGAACTATAGCTGTAAGCTAAAAACGCAAAGATCAGCTGACAGCACTTCTCACATCCGTCAGCAACGTTCATTTTTGATGACAAAACATAACTAAAATTTCCAAAATTGGTTCATCAGGGAAGATCTACTCTCTCGATTTAGTTGGTGCTCATCAAAAGGCTTTTGCTGAATTAGTGAGGTTTTGGAATATACAGGACCACTTAGGCTGCTGGAGCCAAAGGGAAGCTCTTAGTTGCAACAGTATTTTTCAAAGTTCACAGACTGCCTCAAGGTCATCCAACCTTTAAATCTAGAAATACAAAAATGTAACCTGGACACAAAGGTCTGGACCCATGCACAGTGAACAAGAAACCCTCACTGACATCAGTGGACGTCAGACTGGACTCCAAGTCATTAGATCACACATGCATAAAGAGGGAGGAAATACTATTCTTTTCATTTTGATTAGGCCGTGGTTGTCCCATCTTAAAAACAGTATGTGTATACATTCCCCATAACAGAAGATATATTTCTGATTCAGAAGGATGAATGCTTCCAACTGACCCAGAAACTGAATATTTGCAGCAGCTTTAGAAAAACAGCATCGTGGAGTCCTATATATCTCTTGATTACTTGTACCAAACATATTCCTTTTAAGATTAAAAATGCACTTTCAAGCTTTCGGTTCTGCAAACTCATTTGGGGCCCTGAGAGTCAAGTTATATTCTCTCCCTTCCCAATTTCACAGCCAAGTATAGTCTTTAAAGGCTAAACAAAGCCTTCAATGGTTTCTGTGTGGTGCTGCTGCCTTCTAATTGCACCCCCAGTGATGTCCTTGGAGCCTGAATCCTGTCGGTGGGGTTTACAGTGTATCACACTGAAATGGCTGAAACTTTCAATCCAGTTGAAGCTGCTTATAAGAAACCAGCTTGCATATGCAAGCTATGATGACTTTTTCTGAAAAACAGAAATAAGAGAGCAGTGAAAGCCTATTTTTGGCATGAAAGCTAGGGTAACTGGCTCTTAAAAATATGAGCAGGACTGGTGAGTGAGAATGTGCAATAAACAGATTCCCCGCTCTGGGCAAAACTGCTCAGGTAGGGGTTAGCATGTATTTCAGCTCTATAGCTTTTTCTTCTGTTTGGTAGAGTACATGATTTGGACTCTAGCCCCAAAAAAAAGGATTTGGAGATGAAAGGCATTTTGATCACAAAAGCAGCTCTGTTATTCCAGGAGCAGCATGCAAAGGCAAGATGGTTCACACAAACATGATAATGTTCCTTATGCCTAGATCCAGATTATTAGAAAAATGTCTATATTCTCCTCAACCCTCATCCCGCTTACCTAATGTTTTTCAGTGTTTCAAAACATTGATAGGTATTCTCTAAAAAGGCTAATTTATAAAAAGAGGAGATTGAGCCAAATAACCTTGCAAATTTTGGGAGTGTATTTCCATCTTCATCAGATTTTTCTGCAGAAGGGGTTACAGACCTCGGGATCTGGCCCTACAGTTTGAATGTAGAGTACTGAAAGCATACCATAACAATTTATGAAGCTGAAAAGAATGTAGACACAAGCAAAGGTTAGTTAATATTTAAATATTTTGGTTGTTCAGCTATGGATTCAGACACTAGGCACAGATTAACTGGATTTGGAGCTATAGAAATGACTGTAACACAGCAAGGTCAGGGCTGAATGAAATGACTAGAAATCGATCAAATGTGTGAAGTACCATGGGGGAACAGGGCAGTTAATCATTTCAAAACTTTACTCTAAAATGTACTATATATGATCGATAACAGAGGAAATAATAAAACAAGCAGACTATACCTCTCCTCCATAAATAAATATGCTGGAATTGTGTTTGGTCTGATCAATTCAGCAAAACTTGGGTTGCTAATTAATGATGCTTTAATCCAAAGGTAGTACTTCATTTAGACTTCTGAAAACCTATATGGATGTGAAGTGCATATGTTTTGGGGTGCAAGAAATGCTAACCGCTTGGAATCCATTGCAGTGGGATACGCATTTACAAGCCCCTTTTGCCTGCCAGCACCAAGAGATTAACAATGCACCAATTCTTTGAGCCTCAGGGCCTGATTCTGTTTCACTGAAGTCAATAGAAGCTTTGTCATTGACCTCAATGGGCCCAGGCTCAAACACTCAAAGAACACATTATGTGATACACATTTTTTGAAAAAAGGCTTAGCAGTTTTGTGTTTGCAGAACCAGGGATGGCTGGCTGAGTGATATAAAGAAACTGAAATAGAGAGGTGAAAAACAAACTCTGATTCCCCAGTTAGGCAACTGACTCTACATCTGAAGACAGTTTAAAAGCAGAGTAACTGCACTGAGTAGCTGCATTTTGCATTCCATTTAAACTGTGAATAGCACCTTCTGAAATCAAGTCTCTAATTTAGGTACTTGAAAACAGTATAAATCAGTTAGAGCAGCAGAAGCTCTATAGCTCTGAGAAGCCTGGTTACTTTGTGGTGAAATATAGATGCAGGAGCCTACATGTAAACAGGTCTAGATTAGAGAGTTTTGACTACTTTACACTCAGAGTAGCTCTTGTTTCTCTGTCATTCCTTCATCTGCCTCCAGGAGACTATCTCTTAAATGGCGAGGTCACATAAACATGAGAAACTTTGATAAGAGCTGCTGTTTACCACTATATTCGGAGATGTACGCAAGTTAATGACTGCATGTAATAAAATATGTATTTGTAACCACATAGAGTCAATGGCTGCACTTTCCCCTTCTAGCTTTCAGTTTTCCAGAACTCAATCTATAAACAGAACAGCAGGGCCTGCATATACATATTCATGTGAAAAACCCTCCAGAGGAATTAAAGGCAATAGCACTGTTCATCTTCCTTACATATTGAGTGAATGAAGTATCAGCTCTCCAGGTTTTGTGTTACTGGTCACCTCAGTCACACACCATTGTTTCTGCTCCATATCTGGATGATTTGCAAACACATCAGCTCTTTCAAAACAGCTTTGTGAATACTTCCAGTGAGAATGCTTATTTGCTCAGATCCTTGTGATATCGTTTTTACCAAAAACAGTCTTGGGGGAAAGAAAATTTATTCTGTCACCAGCGTATGCAAAAAGGGAAAGGAAGCCTTCACTAGCACTTCCAGACAAAAGCTGGGCACATCAGCAAGTACGCTGTTTAGAGAGGGGTAATGCTGCAGAAATCTCCTCACACTAGTAGGGGTTAGAGCATCTACTACCAGACAAAAAGACCTTTTGTAATACCAAACCCCAAAATATTTTCTCTGAAGTCAGTACAATCATCACATCCTAGTGGTGCAGAATTTTTAATGCTGAGCAGCTAGTACATTTTATGAATTCATCACTTTGCTGTTGAACACTGGCATGCACTGATAGCTAGGCACAAAAAGCTCCAGCGCCGTACAGAAGTGGCATTCAGCCTTTGACAAGCGAAGAGCTACTTTGTCATCAAACAGAGGCTCACAAAACCATGAAAGAATGAAGAGCATTTAAAATAGAGAAGTGTGTGCTGGCAGTTTATGCGAGAGTTAATACACTGCTCGAAACAAGTCAGCAAAATCTACAGTCAGAACAGTGTTTTTCAGAGCACAGTCGAAGACCCAGACTCATTGGCTATCTGTCACCAGTCTCAGAAGACTGGCTCTGTATTAAGTCAATACAGTCCATATGTGTGTGGGCGCACTCACACCTCTATTTTTCGTTTCAAATTGCCTGGGGGCAGCTGCCATATCACCTTCAAGACACCATGTGATGTCTTAATCGAATGTTAGCAAGGAGCTTGAAGCAGCTTAGAAGACACAAATGGGATACAAAATAGTGGCACTCTGAAATAATGACATCACCAAGATAGCAATGATTAGTTTCATTTTTTTCTTGCCCTTTGCATGTTTTCTTGGTAGGATGCTCTCTTTATTGGCTATTTCTTCTGAACTGATAGGAAAAGAAGGAACAAAGAAATACCTGCCAAGTGAGGTTGCGGTTTTTAATAAGAAACTTTTGGTCTATTTTATATATCTTTATGCTGTCCAGCTGCCTGGATTAGAACAGCTACTGAACAGAAACATGGGATTGCTGCATTCTAATCATCTCTAAAGCTTAAGGCATAAGCTTTTGCCATTTTTAAAATATGAATTTTGGTTACAACCCAACCTTGTCATCCTTTCATATGCAAACTTCCAACTGTGATCAGTGGGACTTCTGAATATTTAAGGAATAAATGGGAACTGGCTATTTTTTTCTCTTCATTTTCTAAACTGCTAGTGGAAACTAGTGTCAACCAGGGAGGAAGAGAGGGAAGGGAAAGAATATGAGGGAGTGTGAGCAGAGCTAGATAATGCTGTACACCAAACGCGTCCCAGTCAGCCCCTTGGCATGCTGCTAGGATGTTGGAACTGCAGCCAGAAGCGTTACATTTGCAAGTGCAGGATCTGCAGTCCCTTATGAGTAAGTTTTCAAAGACAAATCCCATTGACAAATCCCATTACAAATAACAAAGACTATTGCAATATTTGAGCGTTCTCACACAAACACACAGAATTTTTCTTGCTCTTCTTCAGAAAATGGAACAAAGCATGTTCGGAATTCTCTTTACTGAAATATTTATGCCCAGTCTGAGAGGGTGAAAAGCACATTTTTAGTACCCATGGTCTCTATAAGATAAACCTGAAACTCTAGCGCAGCTCATGCTTGACAGTAGTTGTATTTGTCTCTTGGAATTTTGTGTTACAAAACTCCTTCACTAGTAAAAGAACTTTTCAGTATTCACTCTCAGATAGCTTTTACTACTTGGTTCAAGAAAGTGCTTGTTACTAAGTGTGTTCCACTGAATCTTAATTTTTAGCAGTGAAAGCTATAAATATTGTCTTCAGAGTTAAAGTCAAAAAGTAACAATGTGTTATTAATGTTTCTTTTAGACAACTGATGATATTGACTTAATATTTACTTTTTTAAAACCAAGATTCCACATTCAGACATTTTTTTCTCTTTCACTCTGATATATAAAATATCCTGTATTTCATCTCCAAAGCAATGAGGCCTTCAAACATGATTTTAACTTTTGAGCCTAGAGGAGAATTTGTTCAGGAGAAAAAAAAAAGGATATACTAAAGGACTTTTAGATCTTCACTGGAATAGACTGATTTTTTTGCCTTATTATTATCATTATAGTTTCCACAAAATAAGATTTCTTTTCCTAGCTAAAAATGCATGGGTTTATTCTATAACAAACCTGTATATGTTGCCTGATCCAATACATACAAGTCTGATCCTTCTAGCTTCATGCCATCCACCGCCATTTTATTACCATTCAAATGACACATGACAAGACAGAAGTGTCATTTAAAATACATTACAAAGAGTTCTCTAGATAGCTTTGAGTTTTATTACTGTGTTCAGTGAGATCGCATTTTTAGTGATAACACTGCGAAGAAGTCTGAAAGATTTGAAAGAATACAGTCAGTTTATGGCGGTGAAGCATGCATTACTGTGAGTGTGGGAAAGAGGAACTGAACTTTTACCATCAGCCCATATTTTTAGAACTTATTTCACAATGAGACAGAATTTAGTCTCTTTTGGTACTGAGATAAATAATTAATATAGCCAAAATGTCAATGGTCTCCACTACAGGGAAAAGTCTGTCAAGTACTTCAGCTAGTCACAGAATCACAGAATCACAGAATTTTTAAAGTTGGAATGGACCTCTAGTGATCATCAAGTCCAATGCCCCTGCTAAAGCAGGATTGCCTAGAGCACATCACACAAAATTGCATCCAGGTAGCTTTTGAAAGTCTCCAAAGGTGGAGACTTCATGGCCTCCTTGGGCAGCCTGTTCCAGTGTTCAAATTCCAGCACAGTGCCTGACACATGCTGAGCTATTACACCCAGGTGTCTCTCTAGCAGGCCTACTTGCACCTCCCTCCCGCTTCAAACCTAATTTCAAGCTCTCTCAGTGAGCCTTGCTAACTCTTGTCCCAGCACCCTTTTCCACTGCAAGATAAGCTCCTCCCGTCCATCATCATCAGGCATTGATGTGCTGGCTCTTCCTGTTCATCTCTTCATCATTCCTCACAACTGGAGGGATAGAGGAGAACACAACATTTGCTCCTGATTCCTTGATCAATTGTCCCGAAGTCTTGAAGTCTCTCTTTATCACCCTCAAACCTCTTGCTGTAATTTCATCCTTTTCATTATTGTATCCATTAATTCATACAGAATCAAGCACCTTCAGTGATCGCAGTTTCTAGTAGTACTGTAAGAATACAACTGATACTCTTCTAACGTAATAAGAATTATAAAATTTGAATTCAAACTCATACTTCAGAATCGTCTGTGTGCAAAACTCTAGAGTTAGGATTCGATAAGATGGCAGCGATTACCTCTTCTTTGTATGTAGCTTTTGTCAAAAACCGTGAGTGAGTATTCTCTGGAAACTTCAACTAAACAAAGGGATTCAATCTTAAAGGTCTCTAACCTAAACAATTCTAGGATTCTATAAGGCAGCTGAAGTAAAGGATGTCTGGTCATTCAGTGATTGTTTAATACTTTCTTTCCTTTTTTTCATAGCCTGTCATTTTTCCCAGCCCAAAGCCAAACAAAACATTTATAACCTGTCTGGTTTTGCATTGACGTTATTCGCTTTGTGTGTTATGCCTTTACTTTTTTCCAGTTTGTCTTTTCTATCCCTGTGCTTTCAAGAGGCTAGCAAAAGAGAACTTTATTTAAAGTTGGTCCTGGAGGTCCTATCACAATTAACATATAATCTGATGAGACTATCTTCTGTAGCTGATGAAGGCTCAAACATTTTAGAAACCACATTTAGGAACCAACTGAATCTCTGTAATGTAACCTCAAATTAGAACATAAAATACACAGCACAAAAAAGCATGTGATTAAGCCTTCACTTTGTTGCAAGAACACCAACAAGTTTCTTTTTCACTCTTCAGGAGAAAGGGAAAGATGAGCATGCTTTCCTTCCTCTTTCAGTTACATAAGGCATCATGCACCAGGAAACAGTAGTTGTTCTTTTTCATCTGCCCTGGCTCTAGATTGTCCACCTACTCTGACAGTATGACCACAAGATCCCGGCAGCTGGCTGACTGCTTGGTGATGGTGCTTATGCTTGGTAACAAAATGGAATTGGTCTCCCTGTGAAAAGCTGCTACAAAACTTGCTCATTTTGTTAGGTCAGGACATAAGACAATTTTTACTTTTGTTAATTTTAGCTGCTTTATTTGCCGAGTCCTTTGAAATGTGTTCCTTTCTGCTTTTCTGAACAAGCTCATGGGGTTCATTCCTCAGGGATGATTTGGTGTAGAGAGGTGAAGGTTTTTCTCAGTATCATTCACACAAGGTAATGCACTGCACTTGCATGGTTGAGACTGGTTCTTAACTGAGATGTTTCATGAGAAGAAGCATGTACGTCAGATGCTGATGGCCGGGTTGAAGACAGTGATGAATGTCTTGAATGAATGGTGCTGGAAGCTGGTTCACCATTGGTCAACCTTTTTACAGGCAAGAAACATTTTGAACCTGTCTCGTACTGAACCCACGAGGAACTTCTGCAATCCAGAACAGTTTCTAGCAAGGTATTTATGGCTTAGCCGTGTTATAGGTTGTATACTGAGTTTGTTTAGAAGATTTTTTATGCTGCCTCTGCAAAACAATTTCTTGCTCCAGCAGCTCCCGAACTTAAATTTTAGCCTACAGCACTCAGTCCATAAAACACAGGACTAACACACAACTCTGAAAAATATCAGAGAAACAATAATTTGGGATTCATTAACAGTTACTTTAGACTCTTAAAGGCAATGGGACTTAATATTGGTTTAAAACTATAGAAAAGGGTTCTTGGGAGGACAATTTTAATACATCTCAGGTGTAACAGCATTGAAGTCAACAGTTATAACGTTTTTGAACTGACTCCAGTACGTTTATTCTGCAGAGAAAGTTTCCTCACACTGTAAATCATTGTAAGATTAGTATTAATCTGACTGAAATGTCCTGAGCCATCCAATTCTCTGGTTAATTCTATTAGGCAGAATTTTCCACATGCTAGTTTGAAATGTTATCATATGATGACAAATGTAAGCTTTTTTATTGGATTTATGTAAATCCTTTCTTCACTGAAGCCGTGGGAAGGGTTCTGCAGTTGCTTATAGGATCCACACACTGAAAAGCGTCCCAAATACCTTGTAAGAGACTGGCTTTTCTTCAGAAGGTCCAAGTTCTAGAACAGCTGTCTCGGGTCCACTGCAGACTTCCAACCCTTCTTCCTATTATGACATCTCATGGGGTGGCAGAAAGATTTCTACCTGAGCAGCATCTTTAGCAATGCCTACTCTGAAGAAAGAATGTGCTTTCACAGAGGAACCAGGATTGAAGGAACCAGGTTTAAATCCCTGTTTATCTTTGCTATCTCTTCGGGTTATTTCCTCTTTTGACTGTACAAGCTACATGGGGTTCTCATCCAAATGGCTTTCATTTGGTGTAGTTTCTATTTGAGAATTCTCAGAAAAGAAACTCAGTCCTTCCAGCTGTACAGGTAAGCATGAGAGACAGAAGGAACAAGGAAAATCTTTCTGGATGGCACTTTCCATATCTGGAGACCAGAGCAATTAGGTTCTTTGATCACACAAAGGTCTTAATTTTAAAAAAACCCAACCCAACACTGTAATTGTCAGATTTCTGAAACTGTCAAATTTTTAGCCTAGCCCGTTGTCTTTGTTTGTTTGTTTGTTGTTACTTCATTACAGAGCAGGGCTGTGCTCCACCTTGATGTCCCAGGTAACGGAATAATTAACTAGTGCTGCTTGCCTATCAAGCACGGGAGTAGACCTGTTGCCTGCAGTGTGGCTACTCAGAGTCAATCACATACTAAAACGCTTTTCTGGACTGGGGCCTCCACATCGCAGATGAATAAGCTTTTCTTCAATGAATTTGCCAACTCTCCTTCCTAAAGGTCAAAGAGAAAGACTATTCTATTTCCCGCTGAACTTGGTGGACCTTTTAAAACACATGATATTAATTCTTAGTATATGTACTATAGGTATTGAACATTAGTCGACCTCAGTCACAGGAGACTCAAGAAAATATTCCTAGGGAAGTATAAAAGGGTTAGTTACAATACCTTGGATTTACACAATTTTCTAAAGTTTCTTTGTTCTTATTTATTTAGTTGTTTTTAATTCAAAGACAATGTACTGTTTGGATGTGGAGATTCAAGTAACACTTTCCAAAATATGAAAGACTAAATGCCACATTTACAATTGTTTCTGAAAAGGGTTGACCTTTATTAAAGTTACTGAGTAAATACAATTCCGAAGGTTTTGTTTCTCTTGTAAATTAAATGGTATGTTTGTAGATGGAAAGGTCAATTTTCAGTAAAGCTGAGCTTTAGAAAACATCACCTTTCCCGGCTAAATCAAAGGAGTTAATTAGTTTTACAGATGGAATACATAAAACATAATTCTTTTATCTTTGCTTGAAAATCAATTGTTTATGGCATAAGGAGGATGCACTTGTCATCATGTTTGTTTGCTGCAGCAGCAAATACAGACTACCACACACAGTTTCGTAAATGACATTAAGGTCCTCTGAGAGGTTGTGTTTCGGGGAGCATGTCTCCAAATCCTACCTGATACCAGATTTCATGTACTTAGTAAATTTATTCCACCTTATATGAAACTATCATAGTTCCTATTAACAAAAAAATGTACTAAGAATGTATTACTAGGTATTGATAGTGCATTGAGAACTCTGCAGTTTAAGCCACTTCCTCCTACACTATCCTTAATTCAAATCAGACTTTTACATTTAGTAATTTTAATAATTTCAATGTGAGACCACAAGTACACATTAATAAACATAATCTGAACCAGTGAAGCACCTGTGTGTATTAACTAGAAGGAAGCTGGAAGGCCTGGATTTTCCTGCCTAGGTTTGTGATAGGTCTTATACCAGCATCTGGAGCCTCGTGGGAAGTACTGAGCACCACACTTGTCTAAGCTGTCCATTACAGAGAATAGTCTTTGCTCCTTTGGACAGAAAATTATTGCACTAAGAGGCAGCACCTCCTGATTGTGTAACAGCCTTCACCCTCCCTCTTTGTATGGATTTCCAAAGTCAAGTAGACAAGGGAATAATTTTTCAGTATCTCTAGCCTCTGTTTAAACCAGCATGTTGCACAAAGCGGAACTTTCCAGCAACTTTTGTGGATGTCTCTAGTGTGGTGGTTTGGCCCTGGCCAGAGGCCAGGAGCTCACCAAAGCCGCTCTATCACTCCCCTTTTAGATGGACAGGGGAGAGGGAAGATGTAAAAAGAGGCCCGTGGGTTAAGATAAAAAAGCAGTTTAATAAGCAATAGCAAATACCACACGAGGAAGCAAGGCAAAACAAAGATTATTCTCTACTTCCCATC